>NC_069505.1:434483100-434628100 GCF_027579735.1 Bombina bombina | reverse complement strand
ACTCACTGATCCATCTCCAACTGTGACAAACAAATTTAATGTAGTTTTAGTGACGTTTCGGGACAACAGTCCCTTCCTCTAAAGGCTGATTTTGCACATTGTTAACTTTTCAAATAGGCCCCAGATAACACTCCCCTCAAGATCAGCCAATCCAGGCCGAATGATAATGGTTGCTTTGTATGACGTATCAGATTCTGATGCAAAATGGATGCTGATTGGCCAGTAGGCTAACATTAAGTTTGTTTGTTTTTTGTTCATATTTTGTCTTTTTATGCTTTCTATAACATGCCATTTAACATATGTCCGATTGGGGCATGATCACCTCTATGAGAGATTATTATGGGTATGATTTCATTTAGGTTTTTGATCGATATTTTCACAGCATATCTATGTATAGATCTGTCACTGATTTTCATTGATTATCATTCGGCCTGGATTGGCTGATCTTGAGGGGAGTGTTATCTGGGGCCTATTTTAAAGGCTGATTTTGCACATTGTTAACTTGTCAGAGGAAGGGACTGTTGTCCCGAAACGTCACTAAAACTACATTAAATTTGTTTGTCACAGTTGGAGATGGATCAGTGAGTGTATATATATATATATATAATTTGTTTTACTGAAAAGCTAATATAATTGTACAAATCATATTGTGAAACAGATAACATGCATTGTAGGGCCAGTGTGTTGCCTCCTGGCCTGGGATAGACAACCATGGTTAAAATACTCTTCTGTAGTAAGTTTTAGATACCTGAGGAATGCAAGGATTTTGATTTCAAGATTTGTTTTATTGTTTATATTAATATTTTATTTGATTTCCTATAAAGGGCGAAGATGGATAACACAGAAGAACCTCAAAAAAAAATCTTCAAAGCCCGTAAAACAATGAAAGCAAGTGACCGACAACAATTGGAAGCAGTACACAAAGCAAAAGAAGACCTGCTGAAGCCCACAGAGCAAAAGTTGGTTAATGGAAACCATGAAAACGGGGATTCAGATATGATCGCATCCTATGATACAGACCACATGGCAGACCAAACAGAAATTAATGGTGTAATTGATGCCCCACTGGATACTCGAGAACTTCCAGCTCTCAAGCTTTCTGACTTAAAGGAAAGTATGAAAAACCATGACCAAACAGACTTGAATGAACCCCTTGAACTGCAGTTTTCTCATAGTCCTGAGTGCCAGGAAAAGAAGGATGAAGACATTACTGAGGCTAATGTACAGACAACCGGTGATCAAGGGGAAGCACCTTGTGATGACCTGAGCAGTACAATTATAGACTCTGTGGACCAAACCGAATCCAATGAATGTCCCTCAGTGGAAAACAAACCTTGTGATGCAGAAGTTTCTGAAGACAAAAGTGAACAAAATGTTTTTGAGGAAATGGAAAATCACATACTTCTAGATGGCATCCACGAACTGGAAGAAGAAACTCCTGAAGAAGATATGACAGAGGCAAAGCCAGTCGAGAAGAGTATAGATGTGTTATCAGGGAAGCAAGATGAACAGGAAGACAAAGCTTTGGATGGCTTGGAAGAGACTCCAAAGGCAAAAGAGGATGATTCAGGGGTTGCACATAGCGAAGAGAAGGTTTTAGAGGAAGAATCACAAGAGGAGCCAGAAAATAATACAGCGGAAGAGCAAGAAGATGCATTGGATGCACATGATGATAATGAAGAACATGCTATAAACGAGGACAAAACTAATCTGGTCAATGAAGAGCAAGCAGAAGAAGAGACAGACATGGTAACTGAAGATGATGGTGCAGATGACAAAAATGAGGCAGAGATGCAGACTGTGGATAAGGATGCTGGAGAAGAGACCATTTCAAGCAGTATGGAGATTGACCAAAATCCTGGAGCTGTAGAACAGAAATCGTGGGATTCTGAAGCCACCTCAGACAAACCAGCTTCAGATCTTCAGGCCGGACCTGTTTTGGAAAGTGCTGACAGCATGGAGACTGATGAAATTATTCCCATTCTAGAAAAGTTAGCCCCAGTGGAAGATGAACCTTTGTGCTTACCTGAGGCTGATTTGCAGTCAGAGCATAGTGTAACTAATGATGATAAAGACAAGACTGAAAGTACCTTAACTTCTCCAAGCAAGCAAGAGAACAGCGATAACTTGCCGAGTGGAGCCTTCCTAGTATTGTCTGATGAAGACCCATGTGATGAGAGTGCTCTGTCAGCAGAGGAAAAGAATGCCGACCCACAAGGTAATACAACCTTTGTCCTCTTATTAACTACATATGATGCTTTTTATGCAGACTAGAATGGAAGAACCAAAGTTTTAACAAAGTGTGTTTGCCATGTCCTCTCACCCCCACCCCATTTTTAATTTAATTTATACTGACTTTCTAGTGTAAACTTATTTTATTAGAGCAGTTTTCCTTTCTATTACTATGTGCTTAACGCCTTCAAAAGGGTTAAACATGTAGTGGAAGTTGCACTCCCGATGCACCTCTATTCTGCTCCAGATGATGATATGGCCAGTGACTAGAGCAGACACATGTATGCCTTCACCTGATTGGCTCACTAGCTGTAGCCTCATTTGGAGTGGTACAGGAGCATAACTTGTTTTAATCCCTTTAGCATGTTATAAATAAAAAAAAATAAAAAAAAAAAAAACCTAGTAAAAAGTGAATTTGTTTAGAAAATTAATAATTTTACTTTTTAAACTAAAATTTCCATAACTAATAATTTTTCCACTTTGGAGAGGCAGGGAGGATAGTTTCTTTGTGGGGAGGTTCCACTTAATAGCGCTATGTCATATTTTTTTTAAATTAAGATTTCCTCTATAATTAGTAGAATGTAAAATCATTTTTGTTTATGTGGCAAAAATGTTTGTCTTGTTTAACAAAGGGCGGGGGGGGGGGGGGGGGAGCTTTCTAAAGCTTTACTGGTTCATGTAATATGGACCCAATCTGAAATCTTTTGAGGCTTCTGCATAATTGTAGACAGCACAGCTCATATATTTCTTTTAAAACAGCATTGCAAGGAAGACCTACAGTAAGAACTTGAGTTCATCTGCAGATCACTTTATAACTGAATCTGTTAGTAAGTACAGGGCAGTGTTTCCTCTAAGGCCAGATTTTGTGAGGGGCCCAGCAGTAAAACAGTTGGTGAACCACATCCTGCAGTTAACAAAGACTGCACAACACACACAGCCAGGTATGTCTTTCTTATTCACTGTTTCACTGTTTTGCCGCTTACAAAATCTGGGGACACTGATACAGGGGCTGACTGTGTGCTTAGCGGATGGGCAAAAAAGTAAAGGCTAGAAATGTTTTCTCCTGTTAAGTGTAGTCAGTCCACGGGTCATCCATTACTTATGGGATTATATCTCCTCCCTAACAGGAAGTGCAAGAGGATCACCCAAGCAGAGCTGCTATATAGCTCCTCCCCTCTACGTCACACCCAGTCATTCTCTTGCACCTAACTAATAGATAGGACGTGTGAGAGGACTGTGGTTGTTAAACTTAGTTTTTATTTCTTCAATCAAAAGTTTGTTATTTTAAACAGCACCGGAGTGTGTTGTTTCTTCTCAGGCAGCATTAGAAGAAGAATCTACCTGAGTTTGTGTATGATCTTAGCGGTCGTAACTAAGATCCACTTGCTGTTCTCGGCCATTCTGAGGAGTGAGGTAACTTCAGAACAGGGGATAGCAGGCAGGGTTTACCTGCAAGGAGGTATGTTGCAGTATATTATTTTCTAAGGAATGGAATTGACTGAGAAAATACTGCTAATACCGATGTAATGTAAGTGCAGCCTTAAATGCAGTAGTAGCGACTGGTATCAGGCTGATATGTATGTATGTTTACACTGAGGTATTTCTGGGGAATGGAACTTCACTAAGAAAATACTGTATATATTTAAGTAATATTTGAGCCTCCACTGCAGTGAAAGCGACTAGCAGCAGGCTTATTAATAACATTTCATAATTTTATTTTTAAAACGTTTACTGGTATGTTAATCGTTTTTTTCTGAGGTACTTGGTGATAAAACTTTATGGGCATGATTTTTACCACATGGCTGTCGTTTTGTTTCTGAATAAAATCAGTTTACTGAGCTTCCCCACTGTTGTAATATGAGTGGGAGGGGCCTATTTTAGCGCTTTATTGCGTAGTAAAAATTCAGTCAGTCTTCCTATTTCTTCCTCCATGATCCAGGACGTCTCTACAGAGCCCAGGGGTCTCCAAAACTAGTTTTGAGGGAGGTAATCACTCACAGCAGACCTGTGAGAGTGTGTTTTGACTGTGATAAAAACGTTAATATTAAATTGTTATCCGTTTTTGGGTACTAAGGGGTTAATCATCCATTTGCTGGTGGGTGCAATCCTTTGCTATCTTAATGCATTTACTGTGAAAATTTGGTTGCTATAACTAATTTGGTTCATTGTTATTTCAACTGTGACAGTTTTTTTGTGCTTCTTAAAGGCACAGTAACGTTTTTTATATTGCTTGTAAATTTATTTGAAAAGTATTTTCCAAGCTTGCTAGTCTCATTGCTAGTCTGTTTAAACATGTCTGACACAGATGAATCTCTTTGTTCAATATGTTTAAAAGCCAATGTGGAGCCCAATAGAAATTTGTGTACTAATTGCATTGATGCTACTTTAAATAAAAGCCAATCTGTACATGTAAAGAAAATTTCACCAGACAACGAGGGGGAAGTTATGCCGTCTAACTCTCCTCACGTGTCAGTACCTTCGCCTCCCGCTCAGGAGGTGCGTGATATTGTGGCGCCAAGTACATCAGGGCGGCCCATACAAATCACTTTGCAAGACATGGCTAATGTTATGACTGAAGTACTATCTAAATTGCCAGAATTTAGGGGTAAACGCGATCACTCTGGAGTAAGAACAGAGTGTGCTGATAATAATAGAGCCATGTCTGATACTGCGTCACAATTTGCAGAACATGAGGACGGAGAGCTTCATTCTGTGGGTGACGGATCTGATCCAAGTAAACTGGACTCAGACATTTCAAATTTTAAATTTAAGCTTGAGAACCTCCGTGTATTACTAGGGGAGGTATTAGCGGCTCTGAATGATTGTAACACGGTTGCAATTCCAGAGAAAATATGTAGGCTGGATAAATATTTTGCGGTACCGGCGTGTACTGACGTTTTTCCTATACCTAAAAGGCTTACAGAAATTGTTAACAAGGAGTGGGATAGACCCGGTGTGCCTTTTTCACCCCCTCCTATATTTAGAAAAATGTTTCCAATAGACGCCACCACACGGGACTTATGGCAGACGGTCCCTAAGGTGGAGGGAGCAGTTTCTACTCTGGCTAAGCGCACCACTATCCCGGTGGAGGATAGCTGTGCTTTTTCAGATCCAATGGATAAAAAGTTAGAGGGTTACCTTAAGAAAATGTTTGTTCAGCAAGGTTTTATATTACAACCCCTTGCATGCATTGCGCCTGTCACGGCTGCGGCGGCATTCTGGTTTGAGTCTCTGGAAGAGACCCTTAGCTCAGCTCCATTGGATGAGATTATAGACAAGCTTAAAGTCCTTAAGCTAGCTAATTCATTTATTTCTGATGCCGTAGTACACTTAACTAAACTTACGGCTAAGAACTCCGGATTCGCCATTCAAACGCGTAGAGCGCTGTGGCTTAAATCCTGGTCAGCCGATGTGACTTCTAAATCTAAATTGCTTAACATCCCTTTCAAAGGGCAGACATTATTCGGGCCCGGTTTGAAAGAAATTATCGCTGACATTACTGGAGGTAAGGGCCATGCCCTGCCTCAAGACAGGGCCAAACCAAGGGCTAAACAGTCTAATTTTCGTGCCTTTCGTAACTTCAAGGCAGGAGCAGCATCAACTTCCTCCGCTCCAAGACAGGAAGGAACTGTTGCTCGCTACAGACAGGGCTGGAAACCTAACCAGTCCTGGAACAAGGGCAAGCAGGCCAGAAAACCTGCTGCTGCCCCTAAGACAGCATGAAGTGAGGGCCCCCGATCCGGAAACGGATCTAGTGGGGGGCAGACTTTCTCTCTTCGCCCAGGCTTGGGCAAGAGATGTCCAGGATCCCTGGGCGTTAGAGATCATATCTCAGGGATATCTTCTGGACTTCAAAGCTTCTCCTCCAAAAGGGAGATTTCATTTTTCAAGGTTGTCGGCAAACCAGATAAAGAAAGAGGCGTTTCTACGCTGTGTACAAGACCTTTTACTAATGGGAGTGATCCACCCAGTTCCGCGGTCGACAAGGGTTTTACTCAAATCTGTTTGTGGTTCCCAAAAAAGAGGGAACCTTCAGACCAATCTTGGACTTAAAAATCCTAAACAAATTCCTAAGAGTTCCATCGTTCAAAATGGAAACTATTCGGACCATCTTACCTATGATCCAAAAGGGTCAGTACATGACCACAGTGGATTTAAAGGATGCCTACCTTCACATACCGATTCACAAGGATCATTACCGGTATCTATGGTTTGCCTTCCTAAACAGGCATTACCAGTTTGTAGCTCTTCCCTTCGGGTTAGCTACAGCTCCAAGAATCTTTACAAAGGTTCTGGGCTCTCTTCTGGCGGTACTAAGACCGCGAGGAATAGCGGTAGCTCCGTACCTAGACGACATTCTGATACAAGCGTCAAGTTTCCAAACTGCCAAGTCTCATACAGAGTTAGTTCTGGCATTTCTAAGGTCGCATGGGTGGAAGGTGAACGTAGAAAAGAGTTCTCTATTGCCACTCACAAGAGTTCCCTTCTTGGGGACTCTTAGATTCTGTAGAAATGAAAATTTACCTGACGGAGGACAGGTTATCAAAACTTCTAAATGCTTGCCGTGTCCTTCATTCCATTCAACACCCGTCAGTGGCTCAATGCATGGAGGTAATCGGCTTAATGGTAGCGGCAATGGACATAGTACCTTTTGCACGCCTGCATCTCAGACCGCTGCAATTGTGCATGCTAAGTCAGTGGAATGGGGATTACTCAGATTTGTCCCCTATGCTAAATCTGGATCAAGAGACCAGAGATTCTCTTCTATGGTGGCTTTCTCGGCCACATCTGTCCAGGGGGATGCCCTTCAGCAGGCCAGATTGGACGATTGTAACAACAGACGCCAGCCTGCTAGGTTGGGGCGCTGTCTGGAATTCCCTGAAGGCTCAGGGATCATGGACTCAGGAGGAGAGACTCCTTCCAATAAACATTCTGGAATTAAGAGCAGTTTTCAATGCCCTTCTGGCTTGGCCTCAGTTAGCAACTCTGAGGTTCATCAGGTTTCAGTCGGACAACATCACGACTGTGGCTTACATCAACCATCAGGGAGGGACAAGGAGTTCCCTAGCGATGATGGAAGTCTCAAAGATAATTCGCTGGGCAGAGTCTCACTCTTGCCACCTGTCAGCGATCCACATCCCAGGCGTGGAGAACTGGGAGGCGGATTTCCTAAGTCGCCAGACTTTTCATCCGGGGGAGTGGGAACTTCATCCGGAGGTGTTTGCCCAACTGCTTCAGCATTGGGGCAAACCAGATCTGGATCTCATGGCGTCTCGCCAGAACGCCAAGCTTCCTTGTTACGGATCCAGGTCCAGGGACCCGGGAGCAGTACTGATAGATGCTCTGACAGCACCTTGGGTTTTCAACATGGCTTATGTGTTTCCACCCTTCCCGATGCTTCCTCGATTGATTGCCAGGATCAAACAGGAGAGAGCATCGATGATTCTAATAGCGCCTGCGTGGCCACGCAGGACCTGGTATGCAGATCTAGTGGACATGTCGTCCTGTCCACCTTGGTCTCTGCCTCTGAGACAGGACCTTCTGATTCAGGGTCCTTTCAAACATCCAAATCTAATTTCTCTGAGGCTGACTGCATGGAGATTGAACGCTTGATTCTATCAAAGCGGGGATTCTCGGAGTCAGTGATTGATACCTTAATACAGGCTAGGAAACCTGTTACCAGGAAAATTTACCATAAAATATGGCGTAAATACTTATATTGGTGCGAATCCAAGAGTTACTCATGGAGTAAGGTTAGGATTCCTAGAATATTGTCTTTTCTACAAGAAGGTTTAGAAAAGGGTTTATCTGCTAGTTCGTTAAAGGGACAGATCTCAGCTCTGTCTATCCTTTTACACAAACGTCTGTCAGAAGTTCCAGACGTTCAGGCTTTTTGTCAGGCTTTGGCTAGGATTAAGCCTGTGTTTAAGACTGTTGCTCCGCCGTGGAGCTTAAACTTAGTTCTTAACGTTCTGCAAGGTGTTCCGTTTGAACCCCTCCATTCCATTGATATCAAGCTGTTATCTTGGAAAGTTCTGTTTTTTTTTTTTTAAAAAAACTTTATTTATACCACATGAGGGAGAAATAGGCACAAAGAAATGGAAAAAACAATAACAGCATTGAAATGCAGTACATACAAAAGAAAGTAAGTATTTCTTCTGTTATGTGTGATCAGTCCACGGGTCATCATTACTTCTGGGATATAACTCCTCCCCAACAGGAAATGCAAGAGGATTCACCCAGCAGAGCTGCATATAGCTCCTCCCCTCTACGTCACTCCCAGTCATTCTCTTGCACCCAACGACTAGATAGGATGTGTGAGAGGACTATGGTGATTATACTTAGTTTTTATAACTTCAATCAAAAGTTTGTTATTTTACAATAGCACCGGAGCGTGTTATTGCCTCTCTGGCAGAGTTTGAAGAAGAATCTACCAGAGTTTTTTATTATGATTTTAACCGGAGTAGTTAAGATCATATTGCTGTTTCTCGGCCATCTGAGGGAGGTAAAAGCTTCAGATCAGGGGACAGCGGGCAGATGAATCTGCATTGAGGTATGTAGCAGTTTTTATTTTCTGAATGGAATTGATGAGAAAATCCTGCCATACCGTTATAATAACATGTATGTATACTCTACACTTCAGTATTCTGGGGATGGTACTTCACTGGAATTACTCTGTAAAAAGTACATTAAACCTTTTAATAGGTATTTATTATGTTAAACGTTTTTGCTGGAATGTAGAATCGTTTGCATTTTCTGAGGTACTGAGTGAATAAATGTTTGGGCATTATTTTTTCCACTTGGCAGCTGCTTGTTTTAATTGTGACAGTTTCGTTTCTCTCTCACTGCTGTGTGTGAGGGGGAGGGGCCGTTTTTGGCGCTCTTTGCTACGCATCAAAAATTTCCAGTCAGTTACTCTTGTATTTCCTGCATGATCCGGTTCATATCTAACAGAACTCAGGGGTCTTCAAACTTCTTTGAAGGGAGGTAGATTCTCTCAGCAGAGCTGTGAGACTTATATATTGACTGTGATTAAAAACGTTGCTCTGTAATTTTTACGTTTCAAATTTAATTATTGTTACTTTACTAATGGGAACAAACCTTTGCTAAAAGTTGTGTTGTTTTCTAGGACTGATGCTATAACAGTTTTTCAGTTCATTATTTCAACTATCATTTAATCGTTTAGTGCTTCTTTGAGGCACAGTACGTTTTTGTTAAATAAGATTGTAACCAAGTTGCAAGTTTATTTGCTAGTGTGTTAAACATGTCTGATTCAGAGGAAGATACCTGTGTCATTTGTTCCAATGCCAAGGTGGAGCCCAATAGAAATTTATGTACTAACTGTATTGATGCTAATTTAAATAAAAGCCAATCTGTACAAATTGAACAAATTTCACCAAACAGCGAGGGGAGAGTTATGCCGACTAACTCGCCTCACGTGTCAGTACCTGCATCTCCCGCCCGGGAGGTGCGTGATATTGTGACGCCTAGTACATCTGGGCGGCCATTACAGATAACATTACAAGATATGGCTACTGTTATGACTGAAGTTTTGGCTAAATTACCAGAACTAAGGGGCAAGCGTGATCACTCTGGGGTGAGAACAGAGTGCGCTGATAATACTAGAGCCATGTCTGATACTGCGTCACAGCTTGCAGAGCATGAGGACGGAGAGCTTCATTCTGTGGGTGACGGTTCTGATCCAAACAGATTGGATTCAGATATTTCAAATTTTAAATTTAAATTGGAGAACCTCCGTGTATTACTAGGGGAGGTTTTAGCGGCTCTTAATGATTGTAACACTGTTGCAATACCAGAGAAATTGTGTAGGTCGGATAAATACTTTGCGGTACCGGCGAGTACTGACGTTTTTCCTATACCTAAGAGACTAACTGAAATTGTTACTAAGGAGTGGGATAGACCCGGTGTGCCGTTCTCACCCCCTCCAATATTTAGAAAGATGTTTCCAATAGACGCCACCACACGGGACTTATGGCAAACGGTCCCTAAGGTGGAGGGAGCAGTTTCTACTTTAGCTAAGCGTACCACTATCCCGGTGGAGGATAGCTGTGCTTTTTCAGATCCAATGGATAAAAAATTAGAGGGTTACCTTAAGAAAATGTTTGTTCAACAAGGTTTTATATTGCAACCCCTTGCATGCATCGCGCCGATTACGGCTGCGGCAGCATTTTGGATGGAGTCTCTGGAAGAGAACCTTAGTTCAGCTACGCTGGACGACATTACGGACAGGCTTAGAGTCCTTAAACTAGCTAATTCATTCATTTCAGAGGCCGTAGTACATTTAACCAAACTTACGGCTAAGAACTCAGGATTCGCCATTCAGGCACGAAGGGCGCTGTGGCTAAAATCCTGGTCAGCTGATGTAACTTCTAAGTCCAAATTACTTAATATTCCTTTCAAAGGGCAAACTTTATTTGGGCCCGGTTTGAAAGAAATTATCGCTGACATTACAGGAGGTAAGGGCCACGCCCTGCCTCAAGACAAAGCCAAAGCTAAGGCTAGACAGTCTAATTTTCGTCCCTTTCGGAATTTCAAAGCAGGAGCAGCACCAACTTCCACTGCTCCAAAACAGGAAGGAGCCGTTGCTCGTTACAGACAAGGCTGGAAACCTAACCAGTCCTGGAACAAGGGCAAGCAGGCCAGGAAACCTGCTGCTGCCCCTAAGACAGCATGAATCGAGGGCCCCCGATCCGGGACCGGATCTAGTGGGGGGCAGACTCTCTCTCTTCGCCCAGGCTTGGGCAAGAGATGTTCAGGATCCCTGGGCGCTAGAGATCATATCTCAGGGATACCTTCTAGACTTCAAATTCTCTCCCCCAAGAGGGAGATTTCATCTGTCAAGGTTGTCAACAAACCAGATAAAGAAAGAAGCGTTTCTACGCTGTGTACAAGCCTGTGTTTAAAACTGTTGCTCCGCCATGGAGTTTAAACCTTGTTCTTAACGTTCTACAAGGAGTTCCGTTTGAACCCCTTCATTCCATTGATATAAAGTTGTTATCTTGGAAAGTGTTATTTTTAATGGCTATTTCTTCGGCTCGGAGAGTCTCTGAGTTATCAGCTTTACATTGTGATTCTCCTTATTTGATTTTTCATTCAGATAAGGTAGTTCTGCGTACTAAACCTGGGTTCTTACCTAAGGTAGTCACTAACAGGAACATCAATCAAGAGATCGTGGTTCCTTCTCTGTGCCCGAATCCTTCTTCAAAGAAGGAACGTCTTCTACACAATCTGGATGTAGTTCGTGCCCTCAAGTTCTACTTGCAGGCAACTAAGGATTTTCGACAAACGTCTTCCCTGTTTGTCGTGTACTCTGGTCAGAGGAGAGGTCATAAGGCTTCGGCTACCTCTCTCTCCTTCTGGCTTCGTAGCATAATTCGTTTAGCCTATGAGACTGCTGGACAGCAGCCTCCTGAAAGAATTACAGCTCATTCTACTAGAGCTGTGGCTTCCACTTGGGCCTTTAAGAATGAGGCCTCTGTTGAACAGATTTGCAAGGCTGCAACTTGGTCTTCGCTTCATACTTTTTCCAAATTTTACAAATTTGACACTTTTGCTTCTTCGGAGGCTATTTTTGGGAGAAAGGTTCTTCAGGCAGTGGTTCCTTCTGTATAATGAGCCTGCCTATCCCTCCCGTCATCCGTGTACTTTTGCTTTGGTATTGGTATCCCAGAAGTAATGATGACCCGTGGACTGATCACACATAACAGAAGAAAACATAATTTATGCTTACCTGATAAATTCCTTTCTTCTGTTGTGTGATCAGTCCACGGCCCGCCCTGTTTTTTAAGGCAGGTAGATATTTTTTAAATTATACTCCAGTCACCACTTCACCCTTGGTTTCTCCTTTCTCGTTGATTCTTGGTCAAATGACTGGGAGTGACGTAGAGGGGAGGAGCTATATGCAGCTCTGCTGGGTGAATCCTCTTGCATTTCCTGTTGGGGAGGAGTTATATCCCAGAAGTAATGATGACCCGTGGACTGATCACACAACAGAAGAAAGGAATTTATCAGGTAAGCATAAATTATGTTATCTCAACCTATACAGGGCTTGGACCCTGGCATCATATAAAGAAAGTCCATTGAGTATGACTTAATAGTCCTGTATCAGGGTGTCTTGGAAGTCAAAGTTCATGCCTCCTCTCCTCTCCTCTTTCCTCATTTTCCTTTAAATATTTACAATAAACAACAACAATAAACAAAGAAAAAGAAATCAAAAATGAAAAGAAAAACTATAACAATCAAAGAAAATAAATAAGAAAATAAAGGGAGAAGGGGGGGTATACCACCAGAGACAGTGGTATCCCCTACTTACCCGGAGCTCCCCTGGACCGCCAGCCGTATCTTGGTATACTGAAGTAATAGGTGTAAGAGGCAAATTATGGTGGAATGTACCTATCTATTGTGTGACTACGTTAGAAAAACACCACTTTCCCCTGAGGTTTTCCTTCAAGATGAAATCACTGCTTCTAAACGGATATAGGACACGTTCCCTGACAGCGTCAGGCAGGTGTAGTAGATAAGGTTCCCATTTCTTTATATACTTAGCTATCCTTTGTTCAACATTCCCCCTAACATCCGCTTGTTCTATGAGCATCTGTGTGTGTAGCTTGGTAAGTAGCTTTTGAAAAGGTGGAGATGAACTATCTGCCCAGTGTTGTAGGATCATTTGTTTTGCAGTCAAAATAGATACAGAAACAAAAGTATCATAGGGGCTGACATTATGTTCTGGGAGTAGAAACAGGACTCTTTGTGCCGAAAGGAAGACTCGAGTTTTGGTGACTTTAGATAGCCAGTAGGTTAGTTTACCCCAGAACCATTGTAGCTTAGGGCAATCCCAGAATAGGTGAATCCTGTCAGGACTCTCATGGTTACATTTAACACATACATCTTGTGCTCCCGGGATCCATTTGGCCCTGAGAGCTGGAGTAATGTAAGCTTGTTGCAGAATTTTGGTATGCGTCTCTCTCAGGTTTGCTGATAATGTAATAGATCTAACTTCTGTTAAACTGTTTAGAAGCCGTTCGCCGTCAATCTGCATGTTTCTACATCTGGACCACCTTGATGCCAGTTTTTGGGTGGTAAGGGTGTCAAAGTGCCTGAGTACTAGGTTATATGTGTTTCCAGCTTGTAGGAACCCTGTTTAGCCAGTGAGCATAGTGCAGTCAAGTTATTGTTTTCTGTGTGTAGAAGACCATCAGTTTTTAATTGTGTGACATAGTGCCTACACTGTAGGTATGCAAATCTATGTGTGTTTGGGAGCGAATATGTGTTTTGTAAATCTTGAAAGGAATGAACCGTAAGAGTTAGGGGGTTAAATAGTTGCCCGATTTTGGTGAGACCCTTTTCCTGCCATGTCCGAAATACTTCAGTAGTGTATCCAGGCAAGAAGGAAAGGTTACCCTGGATTGGGAGGAATTTGCTAGCAGTAAATTGTATGCCCCATAACTTGTCCAGCTTGGCCCATGCTCTCAGTGGGTCTCTAAATAATATATGTTGTTGGATTTTTGAGGGTAAAGAGTTAGGCCTGGCGTGTGGCAGGAAGGCTAGATGCATTGGATATATTATGCTAGACTCTAAAGTAGGGGTTGTAAATTGTCCATTTCCCGTCAGCCAGTCTAGTACTATTTTTGTGAGGGTCGCCCAGTTATACCAGGCAATATTTGGAAGGCGTAATCCTCCCTTCTCATACGGCATGGCCAAAGTCATTCTATTTATTCTTTGTTTCTTACCTTGCCAGACGAATTGACCTAACGCAGATTGAAGTGTTTTAATGTCTTTATGAGTTAGCAACAGGGGTAGCATTTGTAAGGGGTAGAGTATCTTGGGTAGAGCTATCATTTTAAAAAGATGTATTCTACCAGTCAATGACAGTGGAAGTCCGCTCCATCCCTGTAGTGTGTCTCTAACAGTCTGAACCATCCTTCCTATGTTTAGGGGGTATAGTTTGGAGGGGTCAACGTGTACTTGTATACCCAGGTATTTAAACGTACCTTCTGTCACTTTGAATCCGCTGTTTAATAGTATGTTATGTGTAGTGTTTTTCAGCCAAGTTAACTCTGATTTATCCCTATTAATTTTATAACCGGAGAATGATCCGAAACTGTCAATGATTTCAATAAGTTTGGGTATATTGACCTCTGGGTTGCCTACAAACAAGAGGAGATCGTCAGCATAAAGCGAGAGGTGTTGTTTGATTCCGTTTATCTCTAATCCCTCACTGTGCTGTCGAATGTAACAAGCTAAGGGCTCTATGGCCAAGTCGAAGAGGAGGGGCGACAGGGGGCATCCCTGCCGAGTTCCCCTCTGTAGAGCAAAGGAAGGAGATAGCCCTCCATTGATAATCAATGAGGCTTTAGGAGCTGAGTATAGCTTTTGGATGAGGTTAAAGAAGGCGCCCGTGACACCAAACTGTGTCATGGAGGAGTATAGATGGTCCCACTCAATTCTATCAAAAGCCTTTTCGGCGTCTAACGCCAAAAGGCAAGCATCTGGCAAATTAGAGTCTGTGTCTGAGTGGGTACCATACCAATAATGGGCAGACACCGCCAGTGTCTTTCTAAGATTTACCACTGAGGAGCGTCCGGTAATGAATCCCGTTTGGTCTGAATGCACCAACAAGGGTAGGACAGTAGCCAGTCTGTTAGCTAGTATGGTCGTCAGTAATTTATAGTCGCTGTTAAGCAGCGAGATGGGTCTGTAAGAAGGAGTGAGTGTGGGGTCTCTGTCTGGTTTGGGAATGATACAGATATTAGCTTCAGTAAAACGACAGTTAGGGCGGGTATTATGCAGTAGATATTCCGTGTATAGGGATGCTAATATGGGGCTAATCTCCTTCTCCAAAATCTTATAGTACTCTGCTGGCAGCCCATCAGGGCCTGCCGCTTTGTGTAGTTTGAGTCGTTTAATCCCCCTAGAAATTTCCTGTTGGGTTATTGGGGCATTTAAATTTTCTCTTTGTTCATCTGTGAGGGAAGGGACTACAAGGTCTCTCCAGAACGCACTTTTTCTTCCTGCATCTATGCTTTGTTGGGAGTATAGAGTTTGGTAATATTTGACAAATTCAGTCAAGATCTCTTCAGTCTGCGTTGTCAGTCCCGATTTCGTCCGAATAGCAGTAATAAATTACTTAGGGTTGTGGGCTTTGACTAAGTTGGCTAGCAATTTGCCCGCTTTGTTGCCATGTCTATAGAAGTGTCCTTGTCTGTAGACAGTGTGTCTATTGTCTTGTTGCTCTAAAAAGGTGTCTCTAGTTCTCTTTAGATCATAATATGTTTGTCTCGTTATATAAGAAGGTTTAGAAAGGTAGTTATTATATGCCTCTGTTAATCGCGTCAAGAGGTCGCTGTCTGTCTGTCTGGAAAGTTTATTAGTATGCGCCACGAAGGCAGTAATATGACCCCTCAGGACTGCATTAGAGGTATGCCATAAGAGATCTAGGTTATCTAAATGTTGGTTATTATCTGATAGATAATGCATCCATGCCTGCGTAAGACACTGACGAAAGCCTATATTATTATACAGGTGGGAGGGGAATCTCCATGATTTACTTGATTGTTTTTGCTTTACAGGTTGCAATTTTATATGTATTGGGGCATGATCCGATATCGTGACCTGACTTATTGTAGGTGAGTGAATTTGGGGTGACAAAGCAGCCGAGGTCAGGAAGAAGTCAATGCGTGATAAGGTACTAGTGTTTCCTTGAATGTATGTATTAGTCGGGTCTCCCTTTTATATCTAGATATGTCCTTATTGGTTGTAATCCCTAGGGAGAGGTCTCTAAACCTATCCAGTGGGAGTGTTTGTGCTAAATTGAAATCTCCTCCAATTATTAGAAGTGAGGTGTTGTAAGTAGCTAATTTCGCAAGCAAGGTGGTCCAGAATGTAGGGCTATATGCATTAGGGCCATAGACATTACACAGGATATAGGTGGTAGTTTGAATATGCATTGTTGTAATTAAGTATCTGCCTCCGCTGTCTACTTCCGTATCTGTAAAGGAGATTGGTAGCCCTTTCCTAACCAGGACCGCCACTCCTCTTTTCCTACCCTCTGTTGGTGTGTAGAGAATTTGACCCACCCATCTAGATTTAAGTTTCTCATGTTCGTTGGCAGACAATCTGGTTTCCTGAATCAGTGCTATATCAGATCTAAGTGTGTTGAGGTGGTGAAGTATCATGCTCCTCTTCGCTGGGGAAGTTATCCCCCCCACATTCCAAGAGGTAACCTTATAATTTATCGCCATAGTGGTATACTTATGAGGGGTATGCGAGCCACCAAGTGGGGGCTCCATAGTATTGTCTATAGCAGGTGATTGTGTGTGTATGAGGTGGGTGTGGGTAAAACTCACTGTGGATGTTGGACCTTGTAAATGCCAGCGGCTGACGGATCCATAGGTACCCCGGGTTCAATCTAAAAGAAAGAGGAGTAACAGACATTAGCAGTGCTTTATAGGGCATACATAATGGTAATTTATCAGAGCAATACAGGCCATGTCCCCCGTGTCCCATAGGTTGAGCAGTGGTACAGGAAGTATTAGAACTGGGAAACAAGGACATTCTTACTCGTTGGTCAGCTTTTTCCCCTCTGCATAGGGCATATGAGGTCCAGCCGCTATAAACAGTACAAGGAGAAGAGGGGGCATTTATAGGGGGAATGTCTCTCTTAGATATCTGAGCATTATTCTGAGGGGCCAGATATAATGTAATGGACTTAAGGGAGCAATTAGACACGAAATCCTCATTTCCTTTAACTAGCAGCAAGGCAGGTAGACTTGTAAACAGATTTGGCACTGTGCGTGCCAGATGCCGCCCAATAGAGATAAGGTTATGCAGGGCCATATATGCGTTATATTCTGTTATAGGCATGTAGTCCATAAGGGACCATGCACCCGTAAGGATATTGAAAGTTGGGGGCATAGGAGGTGACTGTATTGTAGGCAAAACATAACATAAGGTTAACATAACAATATGGCATAGCAGTATAGTGTAAACAGATGTGGCAAGTAGTGCAGTAACAGTAAAAAAAACATCAACATTCCGAGGGGCCAGATATAATTTAATGGACTTAAGGGAGCAATAATACCCAAAATCCTCATTTCCTTTAACTAGCCGTGGGTCAAGTAGACTTGTAAACAGATCTGACACTGTGTGTGCCGGATGCCGCCCAATAATGATAAGGCTATGCAGGGCCATATATGCGTTGTACTTTGCTAGAGGCATGTAGTCCAAAAGGGACCATGCACCTGTGAGGATATTAAAGGCTGGGGGCGTAGAAGGTGACTGTATTGTAGGCAAAACAAAACATGAGGTAAACATAATAATATGACATAACAGTATAATGTAAACAGTTGTGGCAAGTAGTGCAGTAACAGTAAAAAAACCGTAATAACTTTAGAAATGTAATTTTTTCAGTCCATTCCACTCCCCACTCGTATGGGGAAGCGGTGGGGGACATAACTTCTTGTAAAACAGTTGCCAGAATACGGCTCCAGGTACGTGTGCACCTCCATGGTGCTCCTTCTATTCTGGAGATTATCCAGGAATCTCTCCTTCCATGGGAGAGCATTTGTAGTATTAGATAGTCTATAGTAAGACAGAGGAGGGCTGGGAAATGGTTGTGCCTGGTCAGCGAACATCTCCCTGTTCCTCCGCATCCAGGTACACTTGCAGTTCTTTAGGGGTGCGGAAGAACCTGGGTCCGGTCAGCGTCTGCAGCCTCAACTTGGCAGGGTACAACAAGGAGGCCTGTCTCCCCTCCTTATAGAGGCGGGAGCAAAGAGGAGCGAAGTCCTTGCGTAATTTGGTTACTTCTGTAGAAAAGTCCTGAAAGATCAAGAGTCTTTTGCCTTCAAACATTAGGTCTCCTTTGTGGGCACGGTAAGCTCGTAGGAGTGCAAGCTTCTCCTGATAATTGAGGCACTTAAAGATTGTTTGGCGGGGTCTGGAGTTGGAGGTTTCTAGGCCGTTGTCTGGGCCTATTCGGTGCGCTCTTTCTATATCAAAAGGAAGATGGTCTGGATTTATCCTGAGTATTTTAGGTAGAGTCATTGCTGTAAATTCTAGGAGATCTTTACCTTTCACAGATTCGGGTAGTCCCACTATTCTGAGGTTGTTTCTCCGACTGCAGTTTTCTAAGTCCTCCACTTTTTCTTGTAGAGCTTGGTTTTGGCGTAAAAGTTGTCGCACAGACGTGGTGGTAGATTCTTGTCTGTCCTCCACATCAGAAATACGCTGCTCTGCCTGCGTAAGTCTCGTAGAAAATTGACGAACCTCGCTGGTAAGGGTGTCCACACCCGCCTGGAGAGACTCCATTTTTGGCAAGAAAAAGGATTTGAGCTCTTGCAGTAAACCCGTGGGGTCTATGATAGGAGTATCTGAGGCCCTAGGAGGGGTCGAGGGGTCTGCATGTATTTCAACTGTGGCCTTTCTTTTGTCTAGCTGCTTGTTTCTGGAGGACATTTTCCCAACCAGTGAATTGGGGACGGAGGGAAAATACTGATCCAACTTCATGCAAATGCACTGTAATAATGCTGTTTAATAACAATGAAAGTCAGATGTAATGCTGCTCAGTGACCTCTAGATGGTGCTGTAGGACTATGTTTGCACAGCAGTCAGCTATTTTGCAGTAAGGCAATGGTTCTTATCAAAATGCCAAGGCCCTTCTTTAATGTATTGCACGATGTGGGAACCACAAAAGCTTTCCAAATGTAGCAGGTCTCCCAGGTATTAATATATAGTAGTTAGGTTGTGGTATTAACAGTCCAGCATATGATAGGAGTTCTCCCTATAGGTGTGTAAATCTAACAGGTCAAAAAGCTATGAACCAAGGTTTAAAAGTTAAACAGCAATTGTCCCAGAGAAAGTCCCAGTGCCTGTCTGTTGTATTTTAAAGGCAGTAATGTCCCAGATGTTAATGGGCAGAGTAGGCGTACCCTCAACAATCTTACCGGCCCCTTGCTGTGTGCTGTGTCCGGCTCGGTTTGTGGATTTCGAGGGCACAAGCTACCCCTCTGCTGGCACCAGCTACAGATGCGGTCTTCCTTATGGCTCCTTCAGGGCCCGGTATCAGCGGTGGTGCGAGGGGGGGCTCTTTCAAGATGGCGCCCGCAGATGGAGAGGCCCTGCGCAGCGTTGCTCACCGGCCCCTTGTTGTCTGCTGTGTCCGGTTCAGTTTGCGGGTTTCGGGGGCACAAGTTATCCCTCTGCTAGCTCCAACTTCAGAAGCGGTCTTCCTTATGGCTCCTACAGAGCCCGGTAGCAACGGCAATGCACAGGGAACACTTTCAAGATGGCGCCCGCAGATAGAAGGCTCTGCGCAGCGTTGCTTCTTAATCCGTCCTTCCTTGGGCAAGGGCGATCTCTGGCCCTTCACGGTACTCGGTCGGCTGGGGGGGTTAAATACCCAGCAAGACTTAATTGTGGGAAAACGGCTGGCAGCAAATAAAATAGGTTTAAATGCATTTGGGTTATGGAGCTCTTCTTCCCTGCTGCCAGCCGTTAGTGCCGCCCACCGGAAGCCGGAAAGTTCTGTTTTTAATGGCTATTTCCTCGGCTCGAAGAGTCTCTGAGTTATCGGCCTTACATTGTGATTCTCCTTATCTGATTTTTCATTCAGACAAGGTAGTTCTGCGTACTAAACCTGGGTTCTTACCTAAGGTAGTCACTAACAGGAATATCAATCAAGAGATTGTTGTTCCATCATTGTGCCCTAACCCTTCTTCAAAGAAGGAACGACTTCTGCACAATCTGGACGTCGTCCGTGCCCTGAAATTTTATTTGCAGGCAACTAAGGATTTTCGTCAAACTTCTTCCCTGTTTGTCGTTTATTCTGGACAGAGGAGAGGTCAAAAAGCTTCGGCTACCTCTCTCTCTTTTTGGCTTCGTAGCATAATACGTTTAGCATATGAGACTGCTGGACAGCAGCCTCCTGAAAGGATTACAGCTCATTCTACTAGAGCTGTGGCTTCCACTTGGGCGTTTAAGAATGAGGCCTCTGTTGAACAGATTTGCAAGGCTGCAACTTGGTCTTCACTTCATACTTTTTCAAAATTTTCAAAATTTGACACTTTTGTTTCTTCGGAGGCTGTTTTTGGGAGAAAGGTTCTACAGGCAGTGGTTCCTTCCGTGTAAAGATCCTGCCTTTCCCTCCCGTCATCCGTGTACTTTTAGCTTTGGTATTGGTATCCCATAAGTAATGTATGACCCGTGGACTGACTACACTACAGGAGAAAGGAATTTATCAGGTAAGCATAAATTATGTTTTTCTAGTATTATACATGTTGTCATTGAAACCACTACCCATAATTATATTCAGTATCAAAGACCTGGTCTTTGTGTATAGAGAGAGTGTGATAAGATAAATGCCTGCATGTTTTTGAGACCAATTATATGTGGTTTCAAAAACATAATTTATAGTTACCTGATAAATTTGTTTGTTTTTTTTCATGGTGGTGAGAGTCCATGATCCATTACTCATGGGAATTACCCTTCTCTACCACTTGGTAGGAGGCAAATAGTCCCAAACCCCAAGAGCTCTATAAAATCGCTCACACATTCTGCAGTCTAATATATAGCCAAGCAAGTGAGGTAAGAAAAAGGAATAAGAGCCAAAAAAAGGATCAGGGGAAAAAAATGTGCTGAAGAAAAAACTAACCCCAGAAAAAACACAAGGGTGGGGTCTCGTGGACTCTCACCACCATGAAAGAAATTAATTTATCAGGTAAGTATAAATGTTTCTCTTGTAAAGGTGTATCCAGTCCACGGGTTCATCCATTACTTGTGGGATATTCTCCTTCCCAACAGGAAGTTGAAAGAGGACACCCACAGCAGAGCTGTCTATATAGCTCCTCCCCTAACTGCCACCCCCAATCATTCTCTTGCAACTCTCGACAAGAAAGGAAGTATCAAGAGAGATGTTGTGACTTAGTGTAGTTTTTACCTTCAATCAAGAGTTTATTTTTAAACGGTACCGGTGTTGTACTGTTTTACTCTCAGGCAGAAATTGGAAGAAGAATCTGCCTGGAGGTTGATGATCTTAGCAGTTTGTAACTAAGGTCCATTGCTGTTCTCACACATAACTGAAGAGTATGGAAAGAAAACTTCAGTTGGGGGGACGGTTTGCAGATCACCTGCTTTGAGGTATGTTCAGTATATTTTTTTCTAGAGAGATAAGGTCTAGAAAATGCTGACAGTGCCTGGTATATTTGAGGTAAGCCTGATACAGTGATTTAACGACTGGGATCATGCTTACAAGATAAGGGTAATCATGTTAACTCTCATATTACTTAGTGTAAAAACGTTTGCATAACTTACAGAAAAAACATTTTTTCTCTGAGGGTGATAAATCTTTATTTGGGGCCTAGTTTTCCACATGGCTTGTTAGATTACTCCTAGGAGTACTTTTTTTAAGGCCCTCTGACATTGAGTGCATGGTGGGAGGGGCCTATTTTCATGCACTTTATGTGCAGTTGATATTCAGACTGAGACATCCAGCTTCTCTAAAGGAGTCCTCTGGCATCTAGGACCACTATAGAGGGTTTTTTTCCTGCAAAAATCGTGTTTCTCTTGGATCATCCATTACTTATGGGATATTCTCCTTCCCAACAGGAAGTTGCAAGAGGCTCACCCACAGCAGAGCTGCTATATAGCTCCTCCCCTAACTGCCATACCCAGTCATTCTCTACAACCCTCAACAAAGATGGAGGTCGTAAGAGGAGAGTAGTGTTTTATACTTAGTTTATTTCTTCAATCAAAAGTTTGTTATTTTTAAATGGTACCGGAGTGTGCTGTTTATCTCAGGCAGTATTTAGAAGAAGAATCTGCCTGCATTTTCTATGATCTTAGCAGAAGTAACTAAGATCCATGGCTGTTATCACACATTCTGAGGAGTGAGGTAACTTCAGAGAGGAAATGGCGTGCAGGTTTTCCTGCAATAAGGTATGTGCAGTTAATATTTTTCTAGGGATTGAATTTGCTAGAAAATGCTGCTTATACCGGATTAATGTAAGTAAAGCCTTAAATGCAGTGATAGCTACTGGTATCAGGCTTATTAATAGAGATGCATACTCTTATAAAAAAGTAATATAAAATGTTTGCTGGCATGTTAATCGTTTTTATATATGTTTGGTGACAAAACTTATTGGGGCCTAGTTTTTTTCCACATGGCTGGTTTGATTTCTGCCTAGAGACAGTTTCCTGAAGCTTTCCACTGTTGCAATATGAGTGGGAAGGGCATATTTTAGTGCTTTTCTGTGCAGATAAAAATACTGACAGAGACATTCAGCTTCCCTCTGCATGATACAGGACATCTCTGAAGGGCTCAAAAGGCTTCAAAGTCGTGTTTGAGGAGGGTAACAATCACAGTAGACTGTGGCAGTTGTTGTGACTGTGTTTAAAAAACGTTTTTGTCATTTATTATTCTGTTTTTGTTATTAAGGGGTTAATCATCCATTTGCAAGTGGGTGCAATGCTCTGCTGACTTGTTACATACACTGTAAAAATTTTGTTAGTGTAACTGCCTTTTTTCACTGTTATTTCAAATTTTGTCAAAATTTGTTTCTCTTAAAGGCACAGTAACGTTTTTTATATTGCTTGTTAACTTGCTTTAAAGTGTTTTCCAAGCTTGCTAGTCTCATTGCTAGTCTGTACAAACATGTCTGAAACAGAGGATACTTGTTCATTATGTTTAAAAGCCATGGTGGAGCCCCATAGGAGAATGTGTACTAAATGTATTGATTTCACCTTAAACAGTAAAGATCAGTCTTTATCTATAAAAGAATTGTCACCTGAGGGGTCTGTGGAGGGGGTAGTTATTCCGACTAACTCTCCCCACGTGTCGGACCCTTCGCCTCCCGCTCAAGGGACTCACGCTAATATGGCGCCAAGTACATCAGGGACGCCCATAGCGATTACTTTGCAGGACATGGCTGCAATCATGAATAATACCCTGTCAGAGGTATTATCCAGATTGCCTGAATTGAGAGGCAAGCGCGATAGCTCTGGGGTTAGACGAGATACAGAGCGCGTAGATGCTGTAAGAGCCATGTCTGATACTGCGTCACAATATGCAGAACCTGAGGACGGAGAGCTTCAGTCTGTGGGTGACGTCTCTGATTCGGGGAGACCTGATTCAGAGATTTCTAATTTTAAATTTAAGCTTGAGAACCTCCGTGTATTGCTTGGGGAGGTATTAGCTGCTCTGAATGACTGTGACACAATTGCAGTGCCAGAGAAATTGTGTAGGCTGAATAAATACTATGCAGTGCCGGTGAGTACTGATGTTTTTCCAATACCTTAAAGGCTTACAGAAATTATTAGTAAGGAGTGGGATAGGCCCGGTGTGCCCTTTTCCCCACCTCCTATATTTAGAAAAATGTTTCCAATAGATACCACTACACGGGACTTATGGCAGACTGTCCCTAAGGTGGAGGGAGCAGTTTCTACTTTAGCAAAGAGTACCACTATCCCGGTTGAGGACAGTTGTGCTTTTTCAGATCCAATGGATAAAAAATTAGAGGATTACCTTAAGAAAATGTTTATTCAACAAGGTTTTATTTTACAGCCCCTTGCATGCATTGCGCCTGTCACTGCTGCAGCGGCATTCTGGTTTGAGGCCCTGGAAGAGGCCATCCATACAGCTCCATTGACTGAAATTGTTGACAAGCTTAGAACTCTTAAGCTAGCTAACTCATTTGTTTCTGATGCCATTGTTCATTTGACTAAACTAACGGCTAAGAATTCCGGATTCGCCATCCAGGCGCGTAGGGCGCTATGGCTCAAATCCTGGTCAGCTGATGTGACTTCAAAGTCTAAATTACTCAACATTCCTTTCAAGGGGCAGACCTTATTCGGGCCTGGTTTGAAAGAAATTATTGCTGACATTACTGGAGGTAAGGGTCATACCCTTCCTCAGGACAGGGCCAAATCAAAGGCCAAACAGTCTAATTTTCGTGCCTTTCGAAATTCCAAGGCAGGTGCAGCATCAACTTCCTCCGCTTCAAGACAAGAGGGAACTTTTGCTCAATCTAAGCAGGCCTGGAAACCTAACCAGTCCTGGAACAAAGGCAAGCAGGCCAGAAAGCCTGCTGCTGCCTCTAAGACAGCATGAAGGAACGGCCCCCTATCCAGCGACGGATCTAGTAGGGGGCAGACTTTTTCTCTTCGCCCAGGCGTGGGCAAGAGATGTTCTGGATCCCTGGGCGTTGGGGATCATATCTCAGGGATATCTTCTGGACTTCAAAGCTTCCCCTCCACAAGGGAGATTTCATCTTTCAAGGTTATCTGCAAATCAGATAAAGAAAGAGGCATTCCTACGCTGTGTGCAAGACCTCCTAGTAATGGGAGTGATCCATTCAGTTCCGCGGACGGAACAAGGACAGGGTTTTTATTCAAATCTGTGGTTCCCAAAAAAGAGGGAACCTTCAGACCAATTTTGGATCTAAAGATCTTAAATTCCTCAGAGTTCCATCTTTCAAAATGGAAACTATTCGGACCATCCTACCCATGATCCAAGAGGGTCAGTACATGACCACAGTGGACTTAAAGGATGCCTACCTTCACATACCGATTCACAAAGATCATCATCGGTTCCTAAGGTTTGCCTTTCTAGACAGGCATTACCAATTTGTAGCTCTTCCCTTCGGGTTGGCTACAGCCCCGAGAATCTTTACGAAGGTCCTGGGCTCACTTCTGGCGGTTCTAAGACCGCGAGGCATAGCGGTGGCTCCTTATCTAGACGACATCCTGATACAGGCGTCAACCTTTCAAATTGCCAAGTCTCATACAGAGATTGTTATGGCATTTCTGAGATCGCACGGGTGGAAAGTGAACGAGGAAATGAGTTCTCTATCCCCACTCACAAGAGTCTCCTTCTTAGGGACTCTTATAGATTCTGTAGAGATGAAAATTTACCTGACGGAGTCCAGGTTATCAAAGCTTCTAAATGCTTGCCGTATTCTTCATTCCATTCCGCGCCCTTCGGTGGCTCAGTGTATGGAGGTGATCGGCTTAATGGTAGCGGCAATGGACATAGTGCCATTTGCGCGCCTACATCTCAGACCGCTGCAATTATGCATGCTAAGTCAGTGGAATGGTGATTACACAGATTTGTCCCCTCTGCTAAATCTGGATCCAGAGACCAGAGATTCTCTTCTCTGGTGGTTGTCTTGGGTCCACCTGTCCGAGGGTATGACCTTTCGCAACAGATGCCAGCCTTCTAGGTTTGGGGTGCAGTCTGGAACTCCCTGAAGGCACAGGGATCGTGGACTCAGGAGGAGAAACTCCTTCCGATAAATATTCTGGAGTTAAGACCAATATTCAATGCTCTTCTGGCTTGGCCTCAGTCAGCAACACTGAGGTTCATCAGATTTCAGTCGGACAATATCACGACTGTGGCTTACATCAACCATCAAGGGGGAACCAGGAGTTCCCTAGCGATGTTAGAAGTCTCAAAAATAATTAGCTGGGCAGAGACTCACTCTTGCCACCTGTCAGCAATCCATATCCCAGGCGTGGAGAACTGGGAGGCAGATTTTCTAAGTCGTCAGACTTTTCACCCGGGGGAGTGGGAACTCCATCCGGAGGTGTTTGCTCAATTGATTCATCGTTGGGGCAAACCAGAGTTGGATCTCATGGCGTCTCGACAGAACGCCAAGCTTCCTTGTTACGGATCCAGGTCCAGGGACCCAGAAGCGACGCTGATAGATGCTCTAGCAGCGCCTTGGTTCTTCAACCTGGCTTATGTGTTTCCACCGTTTCCTCTGCTCCCTCGACTGATTGCCAAAATCAAACAGGAGAGAGCATTGGTGATTCTAATAGCGCCTGCGTGGCCACGCAGGACCTGGTATGCAGACCTAGTGGACATGTCATCTTTCCACCATGGACTCTGCCTCTAAGACAGGACCTTCTGATACAAGGTCCTTTCAATCATCCAAATCTAATTTCTCTGAGACTGACTGCATGGAGATTGAACGCTTGATTCTATCAAAGCGTGGCTTCTCCGAGTCAGTCATTGATACCTTAATACAGGCACGAAAGCCTGTTACCAGGAAAATCTATCACAAGATATGGCGTACATATCTTTACTGGTGTGAATCCAAGAATTAATCATGGAGTAAGGTTAGGATTCCTAGGATATTGTCCTTTCTCCAAGAGGGTTTGGACAAAGGATTATCAGCTAGTTCCTTAAAGGGACAGATTTCTGCTCTGTCCTTTTGCACAAGCGTCTGGCAGAAGTTCCAGACGTCCAGGCATTTTGTCAGGCTTTGGTTAGAATTAAGCCTGTGTTTAAACCTGTTGCTCCCCCATGGAGCTTAAACTTGGTTCTTAAAGTTCTTCAAGGAGTTCCGTTTGAACCCCTTCATTCCATTGATATTAAGCTTTTATCCTGGAAAGTTCTGTTTTTGATGGCTATTTCCTCGGCTCGGAGAGTCTCTGAGCTATCTGCCTTACAATGTGATTCTCCTTATCTGATTTTTCATGCAGATAAGGTAGTTCTGCGTACCAAACCTGGGTTTTTACCTAAGGTGGTTTCTAACAAGAATATCAATCAAGAGATTGTTGTTCCATCATTGTGTCCTAATCCTTCTTCAAAGAAGGAACGTCTTTTACATAATCTGGACTTAGTCCGTGCCTTGAAGTTTTACTTACAAGCTACTAAAGATTTTCGTCAAACATCTTCCCTGTTTGTCGTTTATTCTGGACAGAGGAGAGGTCAAAAAGCTTCGGCAACCTCTCTTTCCTTTTGGCTTTGGAGTATTATACGCCTAGCCTTTGAGACTGCTGGACAGCAGCCACCTGAAAGAATTACAGCTCATTCTACTAGAGCTGTGGCTTCCACCTGGGCCTTTAAAAATGAGGCCTTTGTTGAACAGATTTGCAAGGCCGCGACTTGGTCTTCACTTCACACTTTTTCAAAATTTTACAAATTTGATATTTTTGCTTCTTCGGAGGCTGTTTTTGGGAGAAAGGTTCTTCAGGCAGTGGTTCCTTCCGCTTAATCCCTGCCTTGTCCCTCCCATCATCCGTGTACTTTAGCTTTGGTATTGGTATCCCACAAGTAATGGATGATCCGTGGACTGGATACACTTAACAAGAGAAAACAATTTATGCTTACCTGATAAATTTATTTCTCTTGTAGTGTATCCAGTCCACGGCCCGCCCTGTCATTTTAAGGCAGGTCTAAAATTTAATTAAACTGCAGTCACCACTGCACCCTATGGTTTCTCCTTTCTCTTTTTGTTTCGGTCGAATGACTGGATATGGCAGTTAGGGGAGGAGCTATATAGCAGCTCTGCTGTGGGTGATCCTCTTGCAACTTCCTGTTGGGAAGGACAATATCCCATAAGTAATGGATGATCCGTGGACTGGATACACTACAAGAGAAATACATTTATCAGGTAAGCATAAATTATGTTTTTTGGGCAGGTAGGAGCCACAGCAGAGCTATGGCAGTGTGTTTGACTGTTTTTTAACGGTTTTACCGTTTTTCTAATCCGGTTTGGGGCCTAAGGGGTTAATCATCCATTTGCAAGTGGGTGCAATGCTGCTTTAGTCTTATACACACTGTAAAAAATTCGTAGAGTTTACTACTTTTTAACACTGTTTTGCAGTTTATGTGGTAGTTTCTTTCTCTTAAAGGCACAGTACTGTTTTTGTTTAATTGCTTTTTCATATTTATTAAAGTGTTTTCCAAGCTTGCTGGTCTCATTACTAGTCTGTTAAACATGTCTGACATAGAGGAAACTCCTTGTTCATTATGTTTAGAAGCCATTGTGGAACCCCCTCTTAAAATGTGTACCAAATGCACTGACCTTTCTATAAGTTATAAAGATCATATTATGGGTTTTAAAGATTTATCACCAGAGGTTTCTCAGACTGACAAAAGGGAGGTTAAACCACCTAGCTCTCCCAATCTGTCAGAACCTATATCTCCCGCGCAAGTGACGCCAAGTACATCTGGCGCGTCCAATGCGTTTACCTTACAAGACATGGCGGCAGTTATGAATCATACCCTCACAGAGGTATTGTCCAAACTGCCAGGGTTAAAAGGAAAGCGAGACAGCTCTGGGGCTAGAACAAATACAGAGCTTTCTGACGCTTTAGTAGCTATGTCTGATATACCCTCACAATGTACATAAGCCGAAGCAGGAGAGCTTCTATCTGTGGGTGACATTTCTGATTCAGGGAAGGCGTTACTTCAGTCTGACTCTGAAATGACAGCATTTAAATTTAAGCTTGAACACCTCCGCTTGTTGCTCAGGGAGGTTTTAGCAACTCTGGATGACTGTGACACCATTGTAGTCCCAGAGAAATTGTGTAAAATGGACAAATACTTTGCAGTGCCTTTTTACACTGATGTTTTTCCAATCCCGAAGAGGTTTTCAGAAATTATTACTAAGGAATGGGATAGACCAGGTGTACCGTTCTCTCCCCCTCCTGTTTTTAAAAAGATGTTTCCCATAGATGCCGCTACACGGGACTCGTGGCAGATGGTCCCTAAGGTGGAGGGAGCAGTCTCTACCCTAGCTAAGCGTACAACTATCCCCGTCGAGGACAGTTGTGCTTTCCTAGATTCAATGGATAAAAAATTAGAGGGTTTACTTAAAATCTTTATACAACAAGGTTTTATTCTCCAGCCTCTTGCATGCATTGCCCCAGTCACTGCTGCAGCGGCTTTCTGGTTCGAGTCTCTTGTAGAGGCTCTACAGGTGGAGACCCCGTTGGATGATATCCTAGACAGGCTTAAAGCTCTTAAGTTAGACAATTCATTTATTTCTGACGCCGTTTTTCATTTAACCAAGCAAACGGCTATGAATTCAGGTTTTGCCATTCAGGCGCGTAGGGCGCTATGGCTTAAATCCTGGTCAGCTGACATTACTTCAAAGTCTAAGCTTCTCAACATCCCCTTCAAAGGGCAGACCCTATTCGGGCCTGGACTGAAGGAGATCATTTATGATATTACTGGAGGAAAAGGCCACGCCCTTCCCCAGGATAGGTCCAACAAATTAAGGACCAAACCGACTAATTTTCGTTCTTTTCGGAACTTCAAGAGTGGCGCAGCTTCAACTTCCTCTACTGCAAAACAAGAAGGAAATTTTGCCCAGTCCAAGCCAGTCTGGAGACCTAACCAGTCTTGGAACAAGGGAAAGCAGGCCAAAAAACCTGCTTCTGCCTCTAAGACAGCATGAAGGAGTAGCCCCCGATCCGGGACCGGATCTAGTTGGGGGCAGACTTTCTCTCTTCGCCCCGGCTTGGGCAAGAGACGTACAGGATCCCTGGGCTCTGGAGATTGTTTCCCAGGGATATCTTGTGGATTTTAAAGCCTCATCTCCAAAGAAGAGATTTCATCTCTCACAATTATCTGCAAACCAGATAAAGAGAGAGGCATTTTTACGTTGTGTTCAAGACCTTCTGGTTATGGGAGTGATCCACCCAGTTCCAAGGGAGAAACAGGGGCAAGGATTCTATTCAAATCTGTTTATAGTTTCCAAAAAAGAGGGAACTTTCAGACCAATCTTGGATCTCAAGATCCTAAACAAATTTCTCAGGGTCCCATCCTTCAAGATGGAGACTATTCGAACCATCCTACCTATGATCCAGGAGGGTCAATTTATGACTACCGTGGACTTAAAGGATGCTTATCTGCACATTCCGATACACAGAGATCATCATCGGTTTCTCAGGTTTGCCTTCCTAGACAGGCATTACCAGTTTGTGGCCTTCGGGTTAGCCACGGCACCAATAATCTTTACGATGGTTCTGGGGTCCCTACTGGCGGTTCTAAGGCCACGAGGCATATCGGTGGCTCTTTACCTAGACAACATTCTGATACAGGCGTCGAATTTTCAAATCGCCAAGTCCCATACGGACATTGTTCTGGCATTCCTGAGGTCTTATGGGTGGAAGGTGAACGAAGAAAAGAGTTCTCTCTCCCCTCTCACAAGAGTTTCCTTCCTAGGAACTCTGTCAGAAAAATCTTCATTTCTACTGAATCTATCAGAGGTCAGGTTGTCAAAGCTTCTAACTTCCTGCCGTGCTTTTTATTCCACTTCTCAGCCGTCAGTGGCTCAGTGTATGGAAGTAATCGGATTAATGGTAGCGGCAATGGACATAGTTCCGTTTGCCCGCCTACATCTCAGACCACTGCAACTTTGCATGCTCAATCAGTGGAATGGGGATTACACAGATTTGTCCCTTCTGCTAAATCAGGATCAAGAGACCAGGGATTCTCTTCTCTGGTAGCTATCTCTGGCCCATCTGTCCAGGGGAATGAGCTTCCGCAGGCCAGAATGGACTATAGTGACGACAGATGCCAGCCTTTTGGGCTGGGGCGCAGTCTGGAACTCCCTGAAGGCTCAGGGTTCGTGGACTCAGGAGGAAGCCCTCCTTCCGATAAACATTCTGGAACTAAGAGCGATATTCAATGCTCTTCAGGCTTGGCCTCAGCTAGCTGCGGTCAGGTTCATCAGATTTCAGTCGGACAACATCACGACTGTAGCCTATATCAACCATCAGGGGGGTACAAGGATCCCCCTGGCGATGTTGGAGGTTTCAAAGATAATTCTATGGGCAGAGGTTCACTCTTGCCATCTCTCTGCTATCCATATCCCAGGAGTAGAGAACTGGGAGGCGGATTTCCTAAGTCGGCAGACTTTTCATCCGGGGGAGTGGGAGCTCCATTCGGAGGTATTTGCCCAGTTGATTCAACTATGGTGCAAACCAGAACTGGATCTGATGGCGTCTCGTCAGAACGCCAAGCTTCCTCGTTACAGGTCCAGGGATCCCAATCCTGGCTTATGTGTTTCCACCATTTCCTCTGCTCCCTCGTCTGATTGCCAAGATCAAGTAGGAGAGAGCTTCGGTGATTTTGATAGCTCCTGCGTGGCCACGCAGGACTTGGTATGCAGATTTGGTGGACATGTCATCCTTTCCACCATGGACCCTGCCGCTGAGGCAGGACCTTCTACTTCAAGGCCCTTTCAAACATCCAAATCTAATTTCTCTGCGTCTGACTGCTTGGAGATTGAACGTTTGATTCTATCAAAGCATGGTTTTTCCGAGTCGATCATTGATACCTTAATTCAGGCTCGAAAGCCTGTCACCAGGAAAATCTATCATAAGATATGGTGCAAATATCTTCATTGGTGTGAATCCAAGGGTTACTCATGGAGTAAAGTCAGGATTCCTAGAATCTTATCCTTTCTCCAAGAGGGATTGGAGAAAGGTTTGTCTGCTAGTTCCTTAAAGGGACATATTTCTGCTCTGTCTATTCTTTAGCACAAACGTCTGGCTGAGGTTCCAGACGTTCAGGCGTTTTGTCAGGCTTTAGTTAGTTGTGTTTAAACCTGTTGCTCCGCCATGGAGTTTAAATTTAGTTCTTCAAGGGGTTCCGTTTGAGCCTTTGCATTCCATAGATATTAAACTTTTATCTTGGAAAGTTCTGTTCCTAGTAGCTATCTCCTCGGCTCGAAGAGTTTCTGAGTTATCTGCTTTATAGTGTGATTCCCCTTATCTGATTTTCCATACAGATAAGGTAGTTTTGTGTACCAAACCTGGGTTTCTTCCTAAGGTAGTATCTAATAAGAGCATAAATCAGGAGATTGTTGTTCCTTCATTATGTCCTAATCCTTCCTCAAAGAAGGAACGTCTTTTACACAATCTTGATGTGGTTCGTGCTTTAAAGTTTTATTTACAAGCTACGAAGGATTTTCGTCAAACATCTGCTTTGTTTGTTGTCTACTCTGGACAGAGGAGAGGCCAAAAGGCTTCGGCAACTTTCTTTTTGGCTGAGAAGCATAATCCGCTTAGCTTATGAGACTGCTGGCCAGCAGCCTCCTGAAAGAATTACAGCTCATTCCACTAGAGCGGTAGCTTCCACATGGGCTTTGAAAAAGGAGGCCTCTGTTGAACAGATTTATAAGGCGGCGACTTGGTCTTCGCTTCACACTTTTTCTAAATTCTACAAATTCGATACTTTTGCTTCTTCGGAGGCTATTTTTGGGAGAAAGGTCTTACAGGCAGTGGTGCCTTCCGTTTAAGTTCCTGCCTTGTCCCTCCCTTCATCCGTGTCCTAAATCTTTGGTATTGGTATCCCACAAGTAATGGATGAACCCGTGGACTGGATACACCTTACAAGAGAAAACAAAATTTATGCTTACCTGATCAATTTATTTCTCTTGTGGTGTATCCAGTCCACGGCCCGCCCTGTCATTTTAAGGCAGGTGTTTTTTATTTTTAAACTACAGTCACCACTTCACCCTATAGTTTCTCCTTTTTTCTTGCTTGTCTTCGATCGAATGACTGGGGGTGGCAGTTAGGGGAGGAGCTATATAGACAGCTCTGCTGTGGGTGTCCTCTTGCAACTTCCTGTTGGGAAGGAGAATATCCCACAAGTAATGGCTGAACCCATGGACTGGATACACCACAAGAGAAATAAATTTATCAGGTAAGCATAAATTTTGTTTTTCTTTCATACAAGTGGTGAGAGTCCACAATCCATTACTCCTGTGAACTAACACCCAAGCTGTGGAGTCCATGAGTAATAACAAAAAGGGAGGGATTTAAATATCTTTTTCACTGAGAAAAAAGACAACTGCCTGAAGGAACTTTTTACCAAAGGCTGTTTCAAAAGTAAAAACCTCAAAATGCAAATTGAAAAGGAAAATAAAGAATACCAAATAGCTGCCTAGCAATTTAGATAAACTGAAGCCTCATTCTTGAAAGTCCAAGAAGTTGCTACTGACCTAGTACAATGAGCAGAAACCTGGTCTGGCGGAAATCATTTCAGAGATTACGGGTGGAAAGGGTTCTTTCCTACCTCAGGACAAGAATAGACCTAGGGGCCTGCAGACTTATAATTTTCGTTCCTTTTGCAACTTTAAGGGACAGAAGTCTTCCTCTTCCAAACCAGACCAATCCAGGTCCACTTGAAAATCCAGCAAGCACTGGAATAAGGGAAAACAGAAGAAGAAGCCTTCCGCTGATTCTAAATCAGCATGAAGGTTTTGCCCCCCAATTCAAGTTTGGATCAGGCTCTCTCTTTTTCGTCAAGCCTGGATACGCAATGTGCCAGATCCTTGGGCTGTGGACATAGTATCTCAGGGTTAAAGAATGGGATTTTAGTCTTGTCCTCCAAGGGGCAGATTTCTCCTGTCAAGACTATCCTCAAACCAGGTAAAGAAGGAAGCCTTTTTAAATTGCGTAAAGGACCTATCCTCACTGGGAGTTATTGTACCAGTCCTAAGGGAACAAGGTCTAGGATTATATTCAAATCTATTTGTGGTCCCCAAAAAGGAGGGATCTGAGCACTGCCAATAGTGCCCTCAAAACCTTTGTGAATATTCTGGGAACCGTGGCCAGACCAAATGGAAGAGCAATAAACTGGAAATGTTTTTCCAGAAAAGCAAACTGCAAAATCGGGTGATGTTCCCTGTGAATGGGAACATGAAGGTATGCGTCCTTCAGGTCTATAGTCGTCATAAATTGACCTTCCTGTACCAAAGAAAGAATGGAACGAATAGTTTCCATCTTGAAAGTCGGGACCCTGAGAAATTTGTTGAGGCAATTGAGATCTAGGATTGGATGAAAAATTCCCTCCTTTTTGGGGACCACAAATAGATTTGAATATAATCCTAGACCTTGTTCCCTTAGGACTGGTACAATAACTCCCAGTGAGGATAGGTCCTTTACGCAATTTAAAAAGGCTTCCTTCTTTACCTGGTTTGAGGATAGTCTTGACAGGAGAAATCTGCCCCTTGGAGGACAAGACTAAAATCCCATTCTTTAACCCTGAGATACTATGTCCACAGCCCAAGGATCTGGCACATTGCGTATCCAGGCTTGACGAAAAAGAGAGAGCCTGATCCAAACTTGAATTGGGGGGCAAAACCTTCATGCTGATTTAGAATCAGCGGAAGGCTTCTTCTTCTGTTTTCCCTTATTCCAGTGCTTGCTGGATTTTCAAGTGGACCTGGATTGGTCTGGTTTGGAAGAGGAAGACTTCTGTCCCTTAAAGTTGCAAAAGGAACGAAAATTATAAGTCTGCGGGCCCCTAGGTCTATTCTTGTCCTGAGGTAGGAAAGAACCCTTTCCACCCGTAATCTCTGAAATGATTTCCGCCAGACCAGGTACAAACAGAGTTTTATGCTTATAAGGTAAAGCCAAAAGCTTGGCCTTAGAAGAAACATCAGCCGACCATGACTTTAACCACAGAGCCCTGCGAGCTAGTACAGTGAAGTTAGACATCTGCTAAGCTGTCATACAAGAACAGCTAACTGGACAAAAGAAAGCTGTGGAAGGAGCTTGGCAGCCATTTTCAGCTGCTAACAAAATATTATTTCAAAGTTTCATGTACTTCTTACAAGCTTATAGATGCGGAACCTGTTGCAAAATGCTTGTCTGGTATGCAACAACAAGTTATAAAGAACAAGTAATATTGGGTCTAGACTGTCTCTCTTAATAGAAATCGTTGTAATGTATTATTTATTCATCATTGAAAAAGGTGCTCACCTTTAATTATTTAAATACTTTAATTTGTGCAGTGTCATTTACTTCTGTCACAGCCCCTCAGGGAGGCTGGGGTCTCTACAGGAAGACATGTAATCAATCAATCTTTTGCGTATCCTGAGTTGGAGCGTTAAGTGAATACAGAGAAACAGGTAGTCAGTTTTGCCTATGCTCAGAAGAGGCAGAATGCTATTTAAAGCTCAAAACATGTCTCCTCATCTCCCTGAGCATTTCTAAGTTCCCATTTTGCAGGAAAATAAGTAACTTATTAGACAGTTGAGATGCTGATTGAGCTATAAACGGCAATCTTCTTTCTCACAAGAAAAAGATCCAACTGCACTGCTCACAACCTAGTAGCTTGAAGCCTGCACTTATCTACTCCCACAGGGCAATACTTTTGACAACACTTGTCGCTGAAACATAATTCATACAATGTGAGTTGATGCGTGTGGCTGGGCTGGGCCTGTGAAGCTAAAGTGTTGGTGATGGGGCAGGTAAAACGAGCAGCAGCCCACAAACACAGCCGCATCTGCATACAGCAGGCACTGCTCCTAAATTGTGGACAGCGAGCCACCGGGAAATATCCGGCAATGATGGCATTAGGTGCAGTTCACCATCTTCCAAAAGTGATCATAGATTATGTGTAATCCACCTAACTGAAAGACGACAGTCTGCTATATTCTAATCTAATTTTTCACTACCAATTGTTTTCCAAATTTTTATGTTAAAATGTATAAAGTTCCATCCTAATCCTAAAGAGATTTAGTAACTCTTATAAGATGACCACTAATTGCTAACACTGGAAGTCATGTATGCACTTGATACTTAATATAAATAAATAGTATGTGAGAGATTATAACATTTACCAACCATCATGTTGCCACTTACATAGAGTAAGACAAACATGTAGAAGCCAGCATTAAGGTTAGAAGTTCTATTAACATTTGCTCTGTCCCAGGCTTTCAATATGACTGAAGTTTTTATAGTTTGTGTGATTTCCATTCTAATTCTGAAAGTCATGATCCCAGCAATGTCACAGGATTATACAGCCTTTTGTATTTCCCTAGAGGGGAGAGTATATGGTATGTTCTATATTGTCATATTACAGTATATAACTGCACCAGAGCTAATAACACAGTAGATGAGGTTGAAAAAAGACTGAAGTCCATCGAGTTTAACCTATAAAAATCTAATATACTTACAAATAAAGCCCCAGTTGAGCTTAAATTAATCCTACAAAAAGGTGACCCATTTAATACAAGAAGCAATCACATCCATGAATTTTGTTTCTAGTCAGAAATGTATCCAAACAATTTTTAAATGTATCTATGGTATTGGCATTCACTACCTCCTTTGGTAATGAGTTCCACAATTTTATTGCTCTTACAGTGAAAAAATGTTTCTGTTCCAGAAGATTAAATCTCTTTTCCTCCAACCTTAAATTGTGACCTCTTGTCACAAACAATTTTCATGGAATAAACAGAGCTTCTTCCATCTCTGTATATGGGCCTTGAATATGTTTATATAAAGTAATCCTGTCACCTTTCAAGCACCTTTTTTTCTAGAGAAAATAAACCCAGTTTGGCTAGCCTCTCCTCATAGCTTGAAGGGATAGGAAAGTCAAAATGTAAACTTGCATGATTCAGCTAGAGCAGGCCATTTTAAGACACTTTTAAATTCACTTCTATTTTCAAATTTGCTTCGTTCTTAGTATCCCTTGTTTAAAAAAGAATGCACACATATCGTACACTAGTTGGAGCTGCTGCTAAGTGGTGCCTGCACACATTGGTCTCTTGTGATTGGCTAAATAGATATTTTCAGCTTCCTGTCAGTAGTGCAAAGATGTCCCTTCAGCAATGGATAACAAGAGAATGAAGAAATTTGATAATAGAATTAAATTGTAAAGTTGTTAAAAATGGTTTTATGTTCTATCTGAATCATAAAAAAAAAATTGGGGGTTTACTTTCCCTTTAAATTTTCCATTCCCCTTATTAGCTTTGTGGCCCTTCTCTGAACTTTTTTTTTAGTTCTGCAATATTTTTTTTTTTTTTGCGATAGGTCCCCAGAACTGCACTCTATACTAAAGGTGATGTCTTACCAGGGATTTATATAGTGACAGAATTATGGTTTCCTCCCTTGAATCAATGCCTCTTTGAATACATACTAGTATCTCATTAACCTTTTGAAGCCACTGCCCTGCAATGTACACCCATCTTTAACTTATCTATTACTACTCCGAAATCTCTTTCCTCCTCTGTTTGGCTAAGTCTTGTCCCATTTAAATAATACATTGCCTGTTTATTTTTTACTTCCAAAATGTAGAGCCTTGCATTTTCCCGTATTAAATCTCATTTTCCATTTACTTGCCCATACTTCTAATTGTTGCAGATACCTTTGTAATGAAAGTTTATCCTGCTCTGATCTAATGACCTTAACTTAAAAATAGACAAAAATAGAGATGTCGCTATTTAATCCTTGCTCCAAGTCATTAATAAAAATATTAAAAAGAACAGGGCCCAGTAGTGATCCCTGGGGGAACTCCACTGATTACCTTTGTCCAATCTGAAACTATAAAACATAGTTTTATAGTTTTTGTTTATGTTTTTCAGATGCTAGTGATGAAGTTCAAGAGGAGCCTGCAGAAAAGGAGGAAGCCCAGAAAGTGGAAGAGGCGGAAAAGCAGCCAGTTGAAAAAAGTAGGTTTTCTAAAGGAGACTCATACCTAGGAACATGAGCAAAAGCAAATCAATAAAGTGCATCTGCTTAGCATTGTCCTCACCTTTTTACACAACAATATTACCAGACCTGATATAAACCATATTGAACTTTGTTTTACATCTCTGAAGGCTAAAATCTATGTGCCTACTGCAGTATACAAGGTACTTTATATTAGCTATATTTGTAGCAAAACAACTGAACAGATTTTGCTTCTTGAACACTTTTGTGTGCATCTTATAGATCTTTGGTTACTGATCATGAAAGTCCCCTTTAAATGAACCAGTCATACACAGTTCTATAGAAATCACTTTTTTACATTTCTTATATTGTAATTTTTTTTATTTTTTATTAAATATTTCTTTTGTATGCCGCTTTTTGTAGCTCAGCATGCACCCAGGGCAGCTGCTTTAGCTTGGGCATACTTAGGTTGGATAGATGGTGCCTGGAAAGGCTATAAAAGCAGCTTGCATACACAGATTCTACTAATTAAGTTGAAACAATTGCATCAAAATACATACAAAATGATATGAAGGCACAACATTGTCTATTTAAACTATATAACAATAAGCCAGTCATAGACAGCAGAAATGTCTCGCCAATGTCGCAACAGCTGTGTTAAGTTCTGCTACATTTATGGTAAGTACACGCTTAGGTTCTCGGACAGAATGCCGATGCACATTTGTCTGTCAGACATATGTCCGAGATACTATATTACGAGTCGAACAGCGCAATCATGTAATTGCACAAACAAACGCAATTTATTATCTGGTATTTGTAGAGCGCCAACAGATTCCGCAGCGCTAATTACGTTATTGTTGCAAAAAGCAGAACATTTAAATATATATTGTCCAGTACTGAGGAAAAACGGTTATAAATATTAATGTTGCATACATTAATTAGAAACAATAATTAAAGATTAAAAAAATGGAGTTCATAAAGACGAGTAAGGGAGGAAGAAAAATATTACATGAAGGTTACCCATACATTGTAGACAAAAAAAAGAAAATGTAACATTGGAGATGTGAAAAAAAAAAAAAAACTGTGGAGAGGCTAAAAACCATAAATGATATAATTGAAAAAGACTCATCGAATCATTCACAGCCACCTGATGCGGCAAGAATTTTATCTCTGAAAACAATTGGAAAAAATATAAAAAGTTGCTAAAAATTCAGAGGAAGTAACATCACGCATAATACAAAATTGCACCTGTAATTTCCCACTTGAAGCAGCAGGAGTACTACCTAAAAAAGATACTCTTGCCAGAATGATACGTCGACAGAGAACGTAAGGAAACATTTTAAATGATAAATTAAGAATAACAACCAGAGAAGATTTCATCATGCACAAAAGAAAGAGCAGCAGTTTTAAGACACTTTACAATTTACTTCCATTATCAAATGTTGCACAGTCTTTTCATATTCACACTTTCTGGGGAACAAAATCCTACTGAGCATGTGCACAAGCTCACAGGGTATACATATACTAGTCAGTGATTGGCTGGTGTCTGTCACATGATACAGGGGGCCGGAAAATGAGCAAAAAAATCTACTGCATATTTGAAATGCAGAGTAGGTGTTTTTGAATTTTCTTTTTATTATGCATTTATTATTTATGCAATTCTACTGCATTGAGTGGTCCTTTAATCATTTTGTCAACTAAAAAATATTTAGATCTTCTTTTAAAAAAACAGCACTGGCTCTGTGACGGAACATTTGACTCGGCTCCTTTAGGTTTTCAGTTGTATACAATACATATTTTAATAGAAGATAACCATACCATTAGTAAATCGAAAAAACAAAAATCAGGAAACTTATAATTAAATTTTTAGTATTATAAAAGAAAAAAATCCAGATATTAATTCTATATCAATTACCCTAGATTTTGAAAGAATAAATTGCTTTTTCTATTTTCCGCAATGCCTGTGGAGGAAAATAAGTTAATTCTCTATTATAAAATATAATAAATATGTAAGTGAATATTATAAAAGTTAATTTAATTGTTTTTTATGTTTGTGCTTTTTGTACTCATTTGACTTACAGAGCAAAAATACTAGTTTCCCAAAAATTCCAGTAGAGGGCGACAAACTAAAACGGTGATTATTGGGCCTCATTCACATCCTGCGACAAATGTCCGGCCGCGCACGCTTAAGCCTCAGGCACACCATGACTTGGTAAAGCATATGAGCTGTACTTTGGTTGTAAGATTGGTGATCATGACAAAACCTTGGCTCCTCACGTTTATAGTGTGAAATGTGCTGTGGATCTTAGAGCTTGGCTCCGAGGTACTTGGAAAGGCAATCCCTATGACATGGCGAGAACAGAAGAATGTGACAGACTTCTGTCTGACTAATGTTTCACTGCTAAAAATAAGTTGAATACCCCAATCTGCCTTAAGAGGAAACCAATGAAGTTTCTGCAATGCTCCAGCTGGCCACAGAAAGTGACATTGATCCGGATATTGAACCATGTATGTCTGAGTCTTATCTAATAATAGTCCGAACTTCCTGTTAAGGGACTTCGGTTTATCAAAAGCAGAGCAGCTGGGTTTAAGACTGCAAGGATGGTGTTTGCCGTCAGCGGACATTGACAAAAATCAGCAGCACTTTTAGCCCTACTGAACTTATGCAGCATTTCAAAACCCTTATGTGATTTGAACACATTAAAGTCAAACTTAATTTCATGTTTCTCAAAATTCCTATGTGATACAGTCAATCCAAAAGCATATTTGTGTTCACTTTGAATAGGGTCTATAATATCACCAACAATTTTTACACAAAGCAAAAATGTTTAAAAAAAAAAAGTGTTGTCCAGTGAATGCCATGTGCCTATACAAAATATTTATAAGGTACTGCATATAAGCTTTATTTATAGTGAAACAATAAAGATGTTACACTCCATATTGCTTTTTAATTAAAAAGTTTAAATTATCTAAATTTATTTTCTTTCCTAAGATATGGTGAGTCCACGGCTTGAGTAATTACTGTTGGGAATATCACTCCTGGCCAGCAGGAGGAGGCAAAGAGCACTGTAGGTAAACTGCTTAGTATCACTCTTACCCACAACCCCCAGTCATTCTCTTTGCCTTCAGTGCATGGAGGAGGTGAAGTTTAGGTGTCTGAAGAAAAAATTTGATTTCTCCAACATTGGTGTGTCCGGTCCACGGCGTCATCCTTACTTGTGGGATATTCTCTTCCCCAACAGGAAATGGCAAAGAGTCCCAGCAAAGCTGGTCACATGATCCCTCCTAGGCTCCGCCCACCCCAGTCATTCTCTTTGCCGTTGCACAGGCATCATCTCCACGGAGATGGTTAAGAGTTTTTTGGTGTTTAAATGTAGTTTTATTCTTCTATCAAGTGTTTGTTATTTTAAAATAGTGCTGGTATGTACTATTTACTCTGAAACAGAAAAGGATGAAGATTTCTGTTTGTAAGAGGAAGATGATTTTAGCAGACAGTAACTAAAATCGATTGCTGTTTCCACACAGGACTGTTGAGATGAAGTAACTTCAGTTGGGGGAAACAGTTAGCAGACTTTTCTGCTTAAGGTATGACTAGCCATATTTCTAACAAGACCATGTAATGCTGGAAGGCTGTCATTTCCCCTCATGGGGACCGGTAAGCCATTTTCTTAGTCAAACATAAAAGAATAAAGGGCTTAAAAAAGGGCTTAAAAACTGGTAGACATTTTTATGGGCTAAAACGATTGCTTTATTGGGGCATATTATGCAGATTCTAGCTAATAATTGGCATTATAATCTTGGGGAACGTTTAAAAAAACGGCAGGCACTGTGTTGGACACCTTTTTTAGTCTGGGGGCCTTTCTAGTTATAGACTGAGCCTCATTTTCGCGCCATTACTGCGCAGATGTTTTTTGGAGAGCAAGGCATGCAGATGCATGTGTGAGGATCTAAGAATCACTAAAAAAGCTTCTAGAAGGCGTCATTTGGTATCGTATTCCCCTCTGGGCTTGGTTGGGTCTCAGCAAAGCATATAGCTGGGACTGTATAGGGGTTAAATTTAATAACGGCTCCAGTTCCGTTATTTTAAGGGTTAAAGCTCTGACATTTGGTGTGCAATACTTTTAATGCTTTAAGACACTGTGGTGAAATTTTGGTAATTTTTGAACAATTCCTTCATACTTTTTCACATATTCAGTAATAAAGTGTTTTCAGTTTGAAATTTAAAGAGACAGTAACAGTTTTATTTTAAAACGTTTTTTGTGCTTTGTTGACAAGTTTAAGCCTGTTTAACATGTCTGTACCTTCAGATAAGCTATGTTCTATATGTATGAAAGCCAATGTGTCTCCCCATTTAAATTTGTGATAATTGTGCCATAGTGTCCAAACAAAGTAAGGACAGTAATGCCACAGATAATGATATTGCCCAAGATGATTCCTCAAATGAGGGGAGTAAACATACTACATCATCCCCTATTGTGTCTACACCAGTTTTGCCCACACAGGAGGCCCCTAGTACATCTAGTGCGCCAATACTTATTACCATGCAACAATTAACGGCTGTAATGGATAACTCCATAGCAAATCTTTTATCCAAAATGCCTACTTATCAGAGAAAGCGCGATTGCTCTGTTTTAAACACTGAAGAGCAAGAGGGCGCTGATGATAACTGTTCCGACATACCCTCACACCAATCTCAAGGGGCCATGAGGGAGGTTTTGTCTGATGGAGAAATCTCAGATTCAGGAAAAATTTCTCATCAAGCTGAACCTGATGTTGTGACATTTAAATTTAAATTAGAACATCTCCGCGCACTGCTTAAGGAGGTGTTATCTACTCTGGATGATTGTGACAATTTGGTCATTCCAGAGAAATTATGTAAGATGGACAAGTTCCTAGAGGTTCCGGTGCCCCCCGACGCTTTTCCTATACCCAAGCGGGTGGCGGACATAGTAAATAAAGAGTGGGAAAAGCCCGGCATACCTTTTGTTCCCCCCCCCCCCTATATTTAAGAAATTATTTCCTATAGTCGACCCCAGAAAGGACTTATGGCAGACAGTCCCCAAGGTCGAGGGGGCGGTTTCTACTCTAAACAAACACACTACTATTCCTATCGAAGATAGTTGTGCTTTCAAAGATCCTATGGATAAAAAATTAGAGGGTTTGCTTAAAAAGATTTTTGTACAGCAGGGTTACCTTCTACAACCAATTTCATGCATTGTTCCTGTCACTACGGCAGCGTGTTTCTGGTTCGAGGAACTAGAAAAGTCGCTCAGTAGAGAATCTTCATATGAGGAGGTTATGGACAGAGTTCACGCACTTAAATTGGCTAACTCTTTTGTTTTGGATGCCGCTTTGCAATTAGCTAGATTAGCGGCGAAAAATTCAGGGTTTGCTATCGTGGCGCGCAGAGCGCTTTGGCTAAAGTCTTGGTCAGCGGATGTGTCTTCCAAGACAAAATTGCTTAACATTCCTTTCAAAGGTAAAACATTATTTGGACCAGATTTGAAAGAGATTATTTCAGACATCACTGGGGGGAAGGGCCACGCCCTCCCACAGGATAGGTCTTTTAAGGCTAAAAATAAGCCTAATTTTCGTCCCTTTCGCAGAAACGGACCAGCCTCTAATTCTGCATCCTCTAAGCAAGAGGGTAATGCCTCACAGCCCAAACCAGCCTGGAAACCAATGCAAGGCTGGAACAAGGGTAAGCAGGCCAAGAAGCCTACCACTGCTACCAAAACAGCATGAAGGGATAGCCCCCGATCCGGGACCGGATCTAGTGGGGGGGCAGACTCTCTCTCTTTGCTCAGGCTTGGGCAAGAGATGTTCAGGATCCTTGGGCGCTAGAAATAGTTTCTCAAGGTTATCTCCTGGAATTCAAGGAACTACCCCCAAGGGGAAGGTTCCACAGATCTCACTTATCCTCAAACCAAATAAAGAGACAGGCATTCTTACATTGTGTAGAAGACCTGTTAAAGATGGGAGTGATACATCCAGTTCCAATAAGAGAACAAGGAATGGGATTTTATTCCAATCTGTTCGTAGTTCCCAAAAAAGAGGGAACATTCAGACCAATTTTGGATCTGAAGATCCTAAACAAATTTCTCAGGGTACCATCGTTCAAAATGGAAACTATTCGAACGATCCTACCCACCATCCAGGAAAGTCAATTTATGACTACCGTGGACTTAAAGGATGCGTACCTACATATTCCTATCCACAAGGAACATCATCAGTTCCTAAGGTTTGCTTTTCTGGACAAGCATTACCAGTTTGTGGCACTTCCATTCGGATTAGCCACTGCTCCAAGGATTTTCACAAAGGTACTAGGGTCCCTTCTAGCGGTTCTAAGACCAAGGGGCATTGCAGTAGTACCTTACTTGGACGACATCCTAATTCAAGCGTCGTCCCTGTCAAAAGCAAAGGCTCATACGGACATCGTCCTAGCCTTTCTCAGATCTCAAGGATGGAAGGTGAACAAAGAAAAAAGTTCTCTGTCCCCGTCAACAAGAGTTCCCTTCTTGGGAACAATAATAGATTCCTTAGAAATGAGGATTTTTCTGACAGAGGTCAGAAAATCAAAACTTCTAAGCTCTTGTCAAGTACTTCATTCTGTTCCTCGTCCTTCCATAGCGCAGTGCATGGAAGTAATAGGATTGATGGTTGCAACAATGGACATAGTTCCTTTTGCACGAATTCATCTAAGACCATTACAACTGTGCATGCTCAGACAGTGGAATGGGGATTATACAGACTTGTCTCCGATGATTCAAGTAGACCAAAAGACCAGAGATTCACTTCGTTGGTGGCTGACCCTGGACAATTTGTCACAGGGAATGAGCTTCCGCAGGCCAGAGTGGGTCATTGTCACGACCGACGCCAGTCTAGTGGGCTGGGGTGCGGTCTGGGAATCCCTGAAAGCTCAGGGTCTATGGTCTCGGGAAGAGTCTCTTCTCCCGATAAACATTCTGGAACTGAGAGCGATATTCAATGCTCTCAGAGCTTGGCCTCAACTAGCAAAGGCCAAATTCATAAGGTTCCAATCAGACAACATGACGACTGTTGCTTATATCAATCATCAAGGGGGAACAAAGAGTTCCCTGGCGATGAAAGAAGTGACCAAAATAATTCAATGGGCGGAGGATCACTCCTGCCACTTGTCTGCGATCCACATCCCAGGAGTGGAAAATTGGGAAGCGGATTTTCTGAGTCGTCAGACATTTCATCCGGGGGAGTGGGAACTCCATCCGGAAATCTTTGCCCAAATAACTCAATTATGGGGCATTCCAGACATGGATCTGATGGCGTCTCGTCAGAACTTCAAGGTTCCTTGCTACGGGTCCAGATCCAGGGATCCCAAGGCGACTCTAGTAGATGCACTAGTAGCACCTTGGACTTTCAACCTAGCTTACGTATTCCCACCGTTTCCTCTCATTCCCAGGCTGGTAGCCAGGATCAATCAGGAGAGGGCCTCGGTGATCTTGATAGCTCCTGCGTGGCCACGCAGGACTTGGTATGCAGACCTGGTGAATATGTCATCGGCTCCACCATGGAAGCTACCTTTGAGACAGGACCTTCTTGTTCAAGGTCCATTCAAAAACCCAAATCTGGTCTCCCTCCAACTGACGACTTGGAGATTGAACGCTTGATTCTATCAAAGCGTGGGTTTTCAGATTTGGTGATGGATACTCTGGTTCAGGCCAGAAAACCTGTAACTAGAAAAATTTACCATAAAATATGGAAAAAATATATCTGTTGGTGTGAATCCAAAGGATTCCCATGGAATAAGATAAACATTCCTAAGATTCTCTCCTTTCTTCAAGAAGGTTTGGAGAAAGGTTTATCTGCAAGTTCTCTAAAGGGACAGATCTCTGCTTTATCTGTCTTACTACACAGAAGACTGGCAGCTGTGCCAGATGTTCAAGCATTTGTTCAGGCTCTGGTTAGGATCAAGCCTGTTTACAGAACTTTGACTCCTCCCTGGAGTCTAAATCTAGTTCTTTCAGTTCTTCAAGGGGTTCCGTTTGAACCCTTACATTCCGTAGATATTAAGTTACTATCTTGGAAAGTTTTGTTTTTGGATGCAATTTCTTCTGCTAGAAGAGTTTCAGAGTTATCTGCTCTGCAGTGTTCTCCTCCTTATCTGGTGTTCCATGCAGATAAGGTGGTTTTGCGTACTAAGCCTGGTTTTCTTCCTAAAGTTGTTTCTAACAAAAATATTAACCAGGAGATAGTTGTACCTTCTTTGTGTCCGAATCCAGTTTCAAAGAAGGAACGTTTGTTACACAATTTGGACGTTGTCCGTGCTCTAAAGTTCTATTTAGAGGCTACTAAAGATTTCAGACAAACATCTTCCTTGTTTGTTGTTTATTCTGGTAAAAGGAGAGGTCAAAAAGCGACTTCTAACTCTCTTTCCTTTTGGCTTAAAAGCATTATCCGTTTGGCTTATGAGACTGCCGGACGGCAGCCTCCTGAAAGAATCACAGCTCACTCCACTAGGGCTGTGGCTTCCACATGGGCCTTCAAGAACGAGGCTTCTGTTGACCAGATATGTAAGGCAGCGACTTGGTCTTCACTGCACACTTTTGCCAAATTTTACAAATTTGATACTTTTGCTTCTTCGGAGGCTATTTTTGGGAGAAAGGTTTTGCAAGCTGTGGTGCCTTCCGTTTAGGTGACCTGATTTGCTCCCTCCCTTCATCCGTGTCCTAAAGCTTTGGTATTGGTTCCCACAAGTAAGGATGACGCCGTGGACCGGACACACCAATGTTGGAGAAAACAGAATTTATGCTTACCTGATAAATTACTTTCTCCAACGGTGTGTCCGGTCCACGGCCCGCCCTGGTTTTTTAATCAGGTCTGATGAATTATTTTCTCTAACTACAGTCACCACGGTATCATATGGTTTCTCCTATATTTCCTCCTGTCCGTCGGTCGAATGACTGGGGTGGGCGGAGCCTAGGAGGGATCATGTGACCAGCTTTGCTGGGACTCTTTGCCATTTCCTGTTGGGGAAGAGAATATCCCACAAGTAAGGATGACGCCGTGGACCGGACACACCGTTGGAGAAAGTAATTTATCAGGTAAGCATAAATTCTGTTTTCATCTACAAGCAAGTTTGGGGGTATAGCCGTATTCCATGTCATTCCTTGCAGTCGGGTAATGATGGCTTAAAAGCAGTTAGGAACTTGTAAAGAGGTACTTACTGCTTTTTTCTAACAAATGCTGCCCTAGTTTAAAAAGCCAGAGTTGGCTACTCTGTTCTTTCTTTTTCAAAGGTCTCTGTGAGGAACTGTGTCCTCTCATACTTTGTAACTGTCTACATGCCAGACAGCGAAGCAGGTAAGTGCTATTTCTTCCAGTTGGGGAGACCATGCACTTAACAAATTAAAAATGCTGCTTTTTTATTGGGACATAGATAATCCTGTTCCTGTTGTATGGGTTACACTGGGGCATGGAGCAGGCACTGTAGCATGTGTGAGACTAACATTTAAACTCTTTCAAAAAGAAAGGGAAAAATGTTTTTATTAGGCTTTATTTTCTGACACATATTTACTTGATAAAACAATAAAAGTTTAAACTGAAAGTAAGGCTGAATTTTCTATGTCAACAGCTTATTCATTTCCCCTTTGCTTTAAAATAAAATGATGCATCATTTTAAACTGTCAGGTTTGAAAAAACAGTTATTTCTTGTACTTAGTGTACCAGGAAGTAGTGCCTCTCTGTGTCGCAGCAGTAATTTGAGCTTGGCAGTTGCGGCTTTACTGCATAACGTTTCTGAGGAAAAAGTTGTTTTTCTCCATTTGTGCGGAAATTAATTGGTAGTGGTAAGGCACCTCAGTAATTGAGGTGTTGGCTTGCCTGAGGGGTATTTTAGAAGTTTATTTTATGTTTATTACATGTTTTTTCTTAACTTTTCTCACATAATTTTAGCTGGGGATCGATCCTAATTTGGGATAAAATTTAAAGTGTAATTTTTCCTTGGCTTATTTTAATATAATATGAAAATCTTTTAAACTTATCTGTACAAGTTTATTTACTGTTTCACAACATGTAGGATATGGAGCAAGAGCCTGCTCTTATGAATTCATGCTAATTATGTTCAGATGCATAAATTGCAGCTCCTATGCAATTTTGTTCTTTATGTGTCAAGAAAACCTTGCAAAATAAAGGTGTTTTTTTTTAGCCTAATGTCTCTCAGGATGATGCTGTTAAAATAATACCTTGGCTTTCTCCTGCTAAGTCCCAAGCCTCAATGGTGTCACGTGCAGTGCCCTGCGGTTCCTTTAACTCCTAGTGGAAATTGCTGCCCATGTATCTTCAGCGGTATCTGCAACATTAGCTGCCTTTCCCAGATTACAGGGAAAACGCAAGAGGAAATCTAGAAATTCAGAAAGTAAGGTGCCTGTCCTCCGTTCTGCTTCCCAAGTTGCCCTTTCTCATAAGTTTGATGAGAAAGATACATCAGGACTTTCTGAGGGTGAAATCTCAGATTCGGACAGTATAATTCCTTCTTCTGAGTCTGAGGTGGTATCCTTTAGATTTAAGCTTGAACACCTTCGTGTATTGTTAAAGGAGGTTTTAGCTACTTTAGATGATGCCGATACCCCTGTATCTAGTAAACTTAATAGTTTCTTTGATGAACCTTCCACTTCAGAGGTTTCTCCTGTGCCAGACCATGCTAGAGAGATTATCTCACAGGAATGGGAGAAACCAGGGGTGTCTTTTCCCTGTCTCCCAATTTTAAGAAAAGGTTTCCTGTCGAGGACTCCATTAAAGTCCCTTTGGTATACTGTACCCAAAGTTGAAGGGGCCATTTCCACTCTGGCTAAGAGAATCACTATTCCTATTGAGGATAGATGCTCTTTTAAGGATCCGATGGACAAGAAGCTGGAGGCTTATTTGAAAAAGATTTATGTTCATCAAGGTCTCCAATGGCAACCTGCTGTGTGTATTGCCACCATGACTAGTGCAGCATCTTATTGGTTCGACGCCTTGTCTGATTCTCTTCAAGTAGATACTTCCTTGGATGAAATTCAAGATAGGATTAAAGCTCATAAAGGGACATTATACACATTTTTTTTCTTTGCATAAATGTTTTGTAGATCTATTTATATAGATCATAAAGTTTTTTTTTTGTTTTTTTTTTGTTTTGGTTTTTAATGTATAGTTTTGCTTATTTTTAAATAACATTGCTCTAATTTTCAGACTCCTAACCAAGCTCCAAAGTTTTATGTGAATACCGTCAGCTACCTTCTCCAGCTTGCTCCTGTTTGTGTAAAGGGTCTTTTCATATGCAAAAGAAGGGGGTAGGGGGGAGTGTCAACAAAGCTAAACTAAGAACTTCTAAGTAAGTTTTTAAACCGTTTTATACTGGATTTTTATATCAGTATCTGCATCTTATTCTTTATAGTAGTGTCTATTACATGCAGTTATATTAAAATGAGTGTATACTGTCCCTTTAAGTTGGCCAATTCCTTTATTGCAGATACCATTTTACAGGTTGCTAGACTAGGATCTAAAACTTCTAGTTTTGCTGTTCTAGCCCGCAGGGCGTTATGGTTGAAATCCTGGTCTGCGGACGTTTCCTCTAAAGTCAAGCTTCTGGCAATTCCTTACAAGGGCAAGACCTTGTTTGGACCCAGTTTGGCAGAAATTATCTCTGCTATTACGGGTGGAAAAGGGTCTTTTCTACCTCAAGATAAGAAGAATAGGCCTAAAGGACGTCAGAGTAATTTTCGTTACTTTCGTAATTTCAGAGGGAACCCTTCCCCTTCTACCAAGCAGGAACAATCCAAGTCTTCTTGGAAACTCAATCAGTCTTGGAACAAGGGGAAACAATCAAAGAAACCCGCAGCTGATTCCAAATCAGCATGAAGGGTTTGTCCCCCTGATCTGGGATCGGATCAGGTGGGGGGCAGACTTTCTCAGTTTTCTCAAGCCTGGATATGAGATGTCCCAGATCCTTGGACTGTTTACATAGTATCCCAGGGTTACAAATTGGAATTCAAGACTTTTTTTTTTTTTTCCTCCCAGAGGCAGATTCCATCTCTCAAGATTATCTGCAGACCAGATAAAGAGAGAGGCGTTCTTGAAATGTATACATCTTTTCTCCCTGGGAGTGATAGTTCCAGTGCAGGAACAGGGTCTCGGGTTCTACTCCAACCTATTTGTGGTTCCCAAAAAAGAGGGACCTTTCCGTCCAATTCTAGACTTGAAGTGTCTAAACAAGTTTCTCAAAGTTCCATCCTCCAAGATGGAGACTATACGCTCCATTCTTCCTTTAGTACAAGAGGGTCAGTTCATGACAACCGTAGACCTAAAGGATGTGTATCTTCATGTTCCTATTCACAGGGACCATCACAGATTCCTGAGATTTGCCTTTCTGGACAAACATCTCCAGTTCGTGGCCCTTCCATTTGGTCTATCCACGGCTCCCAGAATTTTTTCAAAGGTTTTGGGGGCTCTTTTGGCAGTGATCCGTTCTCGTGGAAATGCTGTGGCACCCTACCTGGACGACATATTGGTTCAGACGCCATCTTTTCAACAAGCAAAATCTCACACAGAGATATTGTGATATTTAAAAAAAAAACTAGAGGACTGGCCAAATAAATGGGTTCTGCATATAGTATCCAAAAACCCAAAGGCCAATTATAGTCTCAATTGTACATTACTGACTATAACTAAAGAAGAAAGGGACTTGGGAATTATTATTTCAGATGATTTAAAATTTGGTACACAATGCAGCAGTGCAGCCAGTAAGGCCAGTCGAATACTTGGTTGCATTGGAAGAGTTATTAGTAGCAGAAATAGCAAGGTTCTTATGCCACTTTACAGATCATTAGTTAGACCAAATCTGGAATACTGTGTACATACAGTTCTGGAGATCATATTTTCAGAAAGATATAAATAAACTAGAAGCTGTCCAAAGGAGGACTACTAAAATGGTACATGGTCTAAAATATTAAACGTACAAAGAAAGACTCTATGATCTAAATATGTATAGTTTAGAGGATAGAAGGGAAAGAGGTGGCATGATAGAAACCTTCAAATATATGAAGGGACTTAATAAAATAGAAGCGGAAAGCATTTTTCACAAAAAAATAAATGCCAAAACAAGGGGTCACAATCTAAAGTTAGAGGGTAGCTAGATTCCATTTGAGAGCTCTCCATTTATGCATGCTCAGACAAAGGAATGGCGACCATGCGGATCTATCTCGGAGAATAGAGCTAGATCAGTCGTCCCTCTCATAGTGGATTTCTCAGGAACATCTGTCTCAGGGCACATGCTTTTGGAAACCTTACTGGGTGATCGTGACCACGGACGCCAGCTTGCTGGGCTGGGGAGCAGTCTGGAACTCGTTAAAAGCTCAGGGTCTTTGGACTTGGGAGGAGTCTGCTCTTTCCATCAACATCTTGGAGTTGAGGGCGATTTTACAATGCTCCATTGGCTTGGCCTCAGTTGTCCTCAGCCCAGTTTATCAGGTTCCAGTCAGACAACATAACCTCTGTGGCTTACATCAGTCACCAGGGAGGAACTCAGAGTTCCTTAGCTAGGAAGGAGGTTACTTGGATTCTTCAGTGGGCAGAGACCCACAATTGCTGTCTATCTGCCATCCACATTCCAGGAGTAGACAACTGGGAAGCAGATTTTCTGAGCAGACAGACATTTCATCACAGGGAGTGGGAACTCTATTTGGAGGTGTTTTCAAGCTTAGTCCTCAAATGGGGGGGGGGGGGGGGGGTGCTGGAGTTAGATCTGATGGCGTCGGTCAGAACGCCAAGCTTCCAAGGTACAGTTCAAAGAAGAGAGATCCGTAGGTCGTTCTGATAGATGCTCTGGCGGTTCCTTTGGTTTTCAGGTTGGCATACCTGTTTCCTCCGTTTGCTCTCCTTCCACGAGTCATTGCTCGTATCAAACAGGAGAGGGCGTCTGATTCTAATAGCCCCTGCGTGGCCTCGCAGGATCTGGTTTGCAGACCTAGTGGAGATGTCATCTCTCCCACCTTAGAGACTACCTCTGAGGAAGCTCCTCCTGATTCAGGGTCCCTTCCTTCATCAAAATCCTGTTTCTCTGAAGCTGACTGCTTGTAGATTAAACGCTTAATTCTGTCTAAGCGTCGGTCATTGAGACCATGATTCAGGCTCACAAGCCTGTTACTAGAAAGATTTTGCTATAAGATATGGCGTAAATATCTTTATTGATGTGAATCCAAGGGCTACTCTTGGAATAGAATTAGAATTCCTTGAATTTTATATTTTCTTCAGGAAGGCCTGGAGAAGGGATTGTCAGTCAGTACCCTGAAGGGTCAGATTTCTGCTTTATTAGTTTTACTACATAAACGTTTGGCAGATGTGCAATGTTTTTGTCAGGCCTTGGTCAAAATCAGGCCTGTCTTTAAGTCTTGCTCCTCTTGGAGCCTTAACCTTGTTTGAGCCGTTGCATTCCATAGACATTAATTCATCTTGGAAGGTTTTGTTTCTTGTTGCTATCTCTTCTGCTCGAAGAATCTCAGAACTCTCAGCTCTGCAGTGTGATTCCCCTTATCTTATTTTTCATGCTGATAAGGCGGTTTCTTCGTACTAAGTTAAGTTTCCTTCCTAAGGTTGCTTCTAATGGATATATCAATCAGGAAATTGTTGTTCCCTCTCTGTGTCCTAATCCTCCTCCTTCCAAAGAACGTTTGTTACACAATTTGGATGTTGTACATGCTCTTAAATTCTACTTACAGGCGACTAAGGATTTTCTCCAGTCCTCTGCCCTCTTTGTCTGTTTCTCTGGGAAACGTAAAGGTCAGAAAGCTACTGCTACTACTCTTTCTTTTTGGTTACGAAGTATAATTCGTTTGGCTTGTGAGACTGCTGGACAGCAGCCTCCTGAGAGAATTACGGCTCATTCCACAAGAGCGGTTTCCTCTTCTTGGGCTTTCAAAAATGAAGCTTCCGTGGAACAAATTTGTAAGGCTGCAACTTGGTCTTCTCTACATACTTTTTCCAAATCTTGATATTTTTTGCCTCGGCTGAGGCTACTTTTGGGATAAAGGTTCTTCAAGCGGTGGTGCCTTCTGTTTAGGACTGTCTGTCTTGTCCCTCTCTATTTATCCGAGTCCTCTAGCTTGGGTATTGGTTCCCAACAGTACTTAAGCCATGGGGGCCTATCTATCAAGCTCTGAATGGAGCTTGATGGCCCGTGTTTCTGGTGAGTCTTCAGACTCACCAGAAACAGCAGTTATGAAGCAGCGGTCTAAAGACCGCTGCTCCATAACCCTGTCCGCCTGCTCTGAGCAGGCGGACAGGAATCGCCGGAAATCAACCCGATCGAATACGATCAGGTTGATTCACACCTCCGTGCTGGCGGCCGATTGGCCGCGAGTCAGCAGGGGGCGGCGTTGCACCAGCAGCTCTTGTGAGCTGCTGGTGCAATGCTGAATACGGAGAGCGTATTGCTCTCCACATTCAGCGAGGTCTTGCGGACCTGATCCGCACTGTCGGATCAGGTCCGCAAGGCCTTTAATAAATAGAGGCCTTGGACTCACCATATCTTAGGAAAGAAAAACAAAATTTATGCTTACCTTTATAAATTTATTTCCAGATATGAGTCCACGGCCCCACTCTTTATTTTAAGACGGTTGTTGTTCTTTTGACTATAACCTTAGGCACCTCTACACCTTGTGTTACTCATTTTTTTTTTTCTCCATTTCCCTTCTGGCAGTTGTGGGTAAGGGAGTGATACTTAGCAGTTTTAGCTGTGGGGCTCTTTGCCTCCTCCTGCTGGCCAGGAGAGATTCCCAACAGTAATTACTCAAGCCGTGGACTCACCATATCCGGAAATAAATACATTTGATTAGGTAAGCATATATATTTTTTTTTTTTTTTTTTTTTTTTTTTTTTATTTAAATAAATAATTTTCTCCAACATTGGTGTGTCCGGTCCACGGCGTCATCCATAACTTGTGGGAATATCTCTTCCCCAACAGGAAATGGCAAAGAGTACAGCAAAAGCTGTCCATATAGTCCCTCCTAGGCTCCGCCCACCCCAGTCATTCTCTTTGCCTTTGCACAGGCAACATCTCCACGGAGATGGTGAAGAGTATGTGGTGTTTAGTTGTAGTTTTTTATTCTACTATCAAGAGTTTGTTATTTTAAAATAGTGCTGGTATTTACTATTTACTCTGAAACAGAAAAAGATGAAGAGTTCTGTTTGTGAGAGGAAGATGATTTTAGCAGCAGTAACTAAAATCGTTTGCTGTTTCCACATAGGACTGTTGAGATGAAATAACTTCAGTTGGGGGAAACAGTTAGCAGACTTTTCTGCTTAAGGTATGACTAGCCATTTTTCTAACAAGACTGTGTAATGCTGGAAGGCTGTCATTTCCCCTCATGGGGACCGGTAAGCCATTTTCTTAGTCTCAAGCAGAATAAAGGGCTTAATATGGGCTATAAAACTGATACACTTTTATGGGCAAGATCGATTGCTTTATTTGGGCATTTTATAAAGCTTGATGTTGATATTCACACTTATAAACTTTGGGGAACGTTTTTTTAACGTCAGGCACTGGTTTAGACACCTTTTCAGTCAGGAAGGGCCTTCACTGTAGTAGGCTGAGCCTCATTTTCGCGCCATTACTGCACAGTTACTTTTGAGAGCAGGACATGCAGCTGCATGTGTGTGGGTCTGAAAGTTGTTGAAAAGGTTCCTAGAAGGCTTCATTTGGTATCGTATACCCCCTGGGTTTGGTAAAGTCGCAGCAAAGGCTGTAGCTGGGACTGTAGAGGGGTTAAAACTGTAACCGGCTCCGGTTTCTTCATTTTAAGGGTTAAAGGTCTCAAATTTGGGGTGCAATGCTTTGAATGCTTTAAGACACTGTGGTTAAATTTGAACAATTCCTTCATAGTTTTTCACATATTCAGTAATAAAGTGTGCACTGTTTAAAATTTAAAGAGACAGTAACGGTTTTGTTTAAAAATGGTTTTTGTACTTTATTGACAAGTTTAAGCCTGTTTAACATGTCTGTGCCTTCAGATAAACTATGTTCTGTATGTATGGAAGCCAATGTGTCTCCCCCTTCAAAATTGTGTGATAATTGTGCCATAGCGTCCAAACAAAGTAAGGACAGTACTGCCACAGATAGTAAAGTTGCCCAAGATGATTCATCAGATGAAGGGAGTAGACATAGTTCTACATCATCTCCTTCTGTGTCTACACCAGTTTTGCCCACGCAGGAGACCCCTAGTACTTTTAGCGCGCCAATGCTTATTACTATGCAACAATTGACGGCAGTAATGGATAACTCCATAGCAAATATTTTATCCAAAATGCCTGCATATCAGAGAAAGCGCGATTGCTCAGTTTTAAACACTGTAGAGCAGGAGGGCGCTGATGATAATTGCTCTGTCATACCCTCACACCAATCTAAAGGGGCCATGAGGGAGGTTTTGTCAGATGGGGAAATTTCAGATTCAGGTAGAATTTCTCAACAGGCAGAACCTGATGTTGTGACATTTAAATTTAAATTAGAGCATCTCCGCGCACTGCTTAAGGAGGTGTTATCTACTCTGGATGATTGTGACAACCTGGTCATTCCAGAAAAATTGTGCAAGATGGACAAGTTCCTAGAGGTTCCGGTGCACCCCGACGCTTTTCCTATACCCAAGCGGGTGGCGGACATAGTGAATAAGGAGTGGGAGAAGCCCGGCATACCTTTTTGTTCCCCCTCCTATATTTAAGAAATTATTTCCTATGGTCGACCCCAGAAAGGACTTATGGCAGACAGTCCCTAAGGTCGAGGGGGCAGTTTCTACTCTAGCCAAGCGCACTACTATTCCTATCGAGGATAATTGTGCTTTCAAAGATCCTATGGATAAAAAATTGGAGGGTTTGCTTAAAAAGATTTTTGTACAGCAAGGTTACCTCCTGCAACCTATTTCGTGCATTATTTCTGTCACTACAGCAGCGTGGTTCTGGTTCGAGGAACTAGAAAAGTCGCTCAGTAGAGAGACTCCGTATGAGGAGGTTATGGACAGAGTTCACGCACTTAAGTTAGCTAATTCCTTTATTTTAGATGCCGCTTTGCAGTTAGCTAGATTAGCGGCGAAAAATTCTGGGTTTGCAATTGTGGCGCGCAGAGCGCTCTGTCTAAAGTCTTGGCCAGCGGATGTATCTTCCAAGACAAAATTGCTTAATATCCCTTTCAAGGGTAAAACTCTTTTTGGGCCAGAATTGAAAGAGATTATCTCAGACATCACTGGGGGTAAGGGCCACGCCCTCCCACAAGATAGGCCTTTCAAAGCCAAGAATAAGTCTAATTTCTCCAACATAGGTGTGTCCGGTCCACGGCGTCATCCTTACTTGTGGGATATTCTCTTCCCCAACAGGAAATGGCAAAGAGCCCAGCAAAGCTGGTCACATGATCCCTCCCAGGCTCCGCCTACCCCAGTCATTCTCTTTGCCGTTGTACAGGCAACATCTCCACGGAGATGGCTTAGAGTTTTTTAGTGTTTAACTGTAGTTTTTATTATTCAATCAAGAGTTTGTTATTTTGAAATAGTGCTGGTATGTACTATTTACTCAGAAACAGAAAAGAGATGAAGATTTCTGTTTGTATGAGGAAAATGATTTTAGCAACCGTAACTAAAATCCATGGCTGTTCCACACAGGACTGTTGAGAGCAATTAACTTCAGTTGGGGGAACAGTGTGCAGTCTCTTGCTGCTTGAGGTATGACACATTCTAACAAGACGATGTAATGCTGGAAGCTGTCATTTTCCCTATGGGATCCGGTAAGCCATGTTTATTACGATGGTAAATAAGGGCTTCACAAGGGCTTATTAAGACTGTAGACTTTTCTGGGCTAAATCGATTCATTATTAACACATATTTAGCCTTGAGGAATCATTTTATCTGGGTATATTGATATTATAATATCGGCAGGCACTGTATTAGACACCTTATTTCTTAGGGGCTTTCCCAAAGCATAAGCAGAGCCTCATTTTCGCGCCGGTGTGGCGCACTTGTTTTTGAGAAGCATGGCATGCAGTCGCATGTGAGAGGAGCTCTGATACTTAGAAAAGACTTTCTGAAGGCGTCATTTGGTATCGTATTCCCCTTTGGGTTTGGTTGGGTCTCAGCAAAGCAGATACCAGGGACTGTAAAGGGGTTAAAGTGTTAAAACGGCTCCGGTTCCGTTATTTTAAGGGTTAAAGCTTCCAAATTTGGTGTGCAATACTTTTAAGGCTTTAAGACACTGTGGTGAAAATTTGGTGAATTTTGTACAATTCCTTCATGTTTTTTCGCAATTGCAGTAATAAAGTGTGTTCAGTTTAAAATTTAAAGTGACAGTAACGGTTTTATTTTAAAACGTTTTTTGTACTTTATTATCAAGTTTATGCCTGTTTAACATGTCTGAACTACCAGATAGACTGTGTTCTGAATGTGGGGAAGCCAGAATTCCTGTTCATTTAAATAAATGTGATTTATGTGATAATGACAATGATGCCCAAGATGATTCCTCAAGTGAGGGGAGTAAGCATGGTACTGCATCATTCCCTCCTTCGTCTACACGAGTCTTGCCCACTCAGGAGGCCCCTAGTACATCTAGCGCGCCAATACTCCTTACTATGCAACAATTAACGGCTGTAATGGATAATTCTGTCAAAAACATTTTAGCCAAAATGAACCCTTGTCAGCGTAAGCGTGGCTGCTCTGTTTTAGTTACTGAAGAGCATGACGACGCTGATATTAATATCTCTGAAGGGCCCCTAACCCAATCTGAGGGGGCCAGGGAGGTTTTGTCTGAGGGAGAAATTACTGATTCAGGGAACATTTCTCAACAGGCTGAACCTGATGTAATTGCATTTAAATTTAAGTTGGAACATCTCCGCATTCTGCTTAAGGAGGTATTATCCACTCTGGATGATTGTGAAAAGTTGGTCATCCCAGAGAAACTATGTAAAATGGACAAGTTCCTAGAGGTGCCGGGGCTCCCAGAAGCTTTTCCTATACCCAAGCGGGTGGCGGACATTGTTAATAAAGAATGGGAAAGGCCCGGTATTCCTTTCGTCCCTCCCCCCATATTTAAAAAATTGTTTCCTATGGTCGACCCCAGAAAGGACTTATGGCAGACAGTCCCCAAGGTCGAGGGAGCGGTTTCTACTTTAAACAAACGCACCACTATACCCATAGAGGATAGTTGTGCTTTCAAAGATCCTATGGATAAAAAATTAGAAGGTTTGCTTAAAAAGATGTTTGTTCAGCAGGGTTACCTTCTACAACCAATTTCATGCATTGTCCCTGTCACTACAGCCGCATGTTTCTGGTTTGATGAGCTGATAAAGGCGCTCGATAGTGATTCTCCTCCTTATGAGGAGATTATGGACAGAATCAATGCTCTCAAATTGGCTAATTCTTTCACCCTAGACGCCACTTTGCAATTGGCTAGGCTAGCGGCTAAGAATTCTGGGTTTGCTATTGTGGCGCGCAGAGCGCTTTGGTTGAAATCTTGGTCGGCTGATGCGTCTTCCAAGAACAAGCTACTAAACATTCCTTTCAAGGGGAAAACGCTGTTTGGCCCTGACTTGAAAGAGATTATCTCTGATATCACTGGGGGTAAGGGCCACGCCCTTCCTCAGGATCGGCCTTTCAAGGCGAAAAATAGACCTAATTTTCGTCCCTTTCGTAAAAACGGACCAGCCCAAAGTGCTACGTCCTCTAAGCAAGAGGGTAATACTTCTCAAGCCAAGCCAGCTTGGAGACCAATGCAAGGCTGGAATAAGGGAAAGCAGGCCAAGAAACCTGCCACTGCTACCAAGACAGCATGAAATATTGGCCCCCGATCCGGGACCGGATCTGGTGGGGGGCAGACTCTCTCTCTTCGCTAAGGCTTGGGCAAGAGATGTTCTGGATCCTTGGGCGCTAGAAATAGTCTCCCAGGGTTATCTTCTGGAATTCAAGGGACTTCCCCCAAGGGGGAGGTTCCACAGGTCTCAGTTGTCTTCAGACCACATAAAAAGACAGGCGTTCTTACATTGTGTAGAAGACCTGTTAAAAATGGGAGTGATTCATCCTGTTCCACTAAGAGAACAAGGGATAGGGTTCTACTCCAATCTGTTCATAGTTCCCAAAAAAGAGGGAACGTTCAGACCAATCTTAGATCTCAAGATCTTAAACAAGTTTCTCAAGGTTCCATCGTTCAAGATGGAAACCATTCGAACTATTCTTCCTTCCATCCAGGAAGGTCAATTCATGACCACGGTGGATTTAAAGGATGCGTATCTACATATTCCTATCCACAAGGAACATCATCGGTTCCTAAGGTTCGCATTCCTGGACAAACATTACCAGTTCGTGGCGCTTCCTTTCGGATTAGCCACTGCTCCAAGGATTTTCACAAAGGTACTAGGGTCCCTTCTAGCGGTGCTAAGACCAAGGGGCATTGCAGTAGTACCTTACCTGGACGACATTCTGATTCAAGCGTCGTCCCTTCCTCAAGCAAAGGCTCACACGGACATCGTCCTGGCCTTTCTCAGATCTCACGGCTGGAAAGTGAACGTGGAAAAGAGTTCTCTATCCCCGTCAACAAGGGTTCCCTTCTTGGGAACAATTATAGACTCCTTAGAAATGAGGATCTTTCTAACAGAGGCCAGAAAAACAAAACTTCTAGACTCTTGTCGGATACTTCATTCCGTTCCTCTTCCTTCCATAGCTCAGTGCATGGAAGTGATCGGGTTGATGGTAGCGGCAATGGACATAGTTCCTTTTGCGCGCATTCATCTAAGACCATTACAACTGTGCATGCTCAGTCAGTGGAATGGGGACTATACAGACTTGTCTCCGAAGATACAAGTAAATCAGAGGACCAGAGACTCACTCCGTTGGTGGCTGTCCCTGGACAATCTGTCACAAGGGATGACGTTCCGCAGACCAGAGTGGGTCATTGTCACGACCGACGCCAGTCTGATGGGCTGGGGCGCGGTCTGGGGATCCCTGAAAGCTCAGGGTCTTTGGTCTCGGGAAGAATCTCTTCTACCGATAAATATTCTGGAGCTGAGAGCGATATTCAATGCTCTCAAGGCTTGGCCTCAGCTAGCGAGGACCAAGTTCATACGGTTTCAATCAGACAACATGACGACTGTTGCGTACATCAACCATCAGGGGGGAACAAGGAGTTCCCTAGCGATGGAAGAAGTGACCAAAATCATTCTATGGGCGGAGTCTCACTCCTGCCACCTGTCTGCTATCCACATCCCAGGAGTGGAAAATTGGGAAGCGGATTTTCTGAGTCGTCAGACATTGCATCCGGGGGAGTGGGAACTCCATCCGGAAATCTTTGCCCAAGTCACCCAGCGGTGGGGCATTCCAGACATGGATCTAATGGCCTCTCGTCAGAACTGCAAAGTTCCTTGCTACGGGTCCAGATCCAGGGATCCCAAGGCGGCTCTAGTGGATGCACTAGTAGCACCTTGGACCTTCAAACTAGCTTATGTGTTCCCGCCGTTTCCTCTCATCCCCAGGCTGGTAGCCAGGATCTATCAGGAGAGGGCGTCGGTGATCTTGATAGCTCCTGCGTGGCCACGCAGGACTTGGTATGCAGATCTGGTGACTATGTCATCGGCTCCACCTTGGAAGCTACCTTTGAGACGAGACCTTCTTGTTCAGGGTCCGTTCGAACATCCGAATCTGGTTTCACTCCAGCTGACTGCTTGGAGATTGAACGCTTGATTCTATCGAAGCGAGGATTCTCAGATTCTGTTATTGATACTCTTGTTCAGGCCAGAAAGCCTGTAACTAGAAAGATTTACCACAAGATTTGGAAAAAATATATCTGTTGGTGTGAATCTAAAGGATTCCCTTGGGACAAGGTTAAGATTCCTAAGATTTTATCCTTCCTTCAAGACGGATTAGAAAAAGGGTTATCTGCAAGTTCCCTGAAGGGACAGATTTCTGCCTTGTCTGTGTTACTTCACAAAAAGCTGGCAGCTGTGCCAGATGTTCAAGCCTTTGTTCAGGCTCTGGTTAGAATTAAGCCTGTTTACAAACCTTTGACTCCTCCTTGGAGTCTCAATTTAGTTCTTTCAGTTCTTCAGGGGGTTCCGTTTGAACCCTTACATTCCGTTGATATTAAGTTATTATCTTGGAAAGTTTTGTTTTTAGTCGCAATTTCTTCTGCTAGAAGAGTTTCAGAATTATCTGCTCTGCAGTGTTCTCCTCCTTATCTGGTGTTCCATGCAGATAAGGTGGTTTTACGTACTAAACCTGGTTTTCTTCCAAAAGTTGTTTCTAACAAAAACATTAACCAGGAGATTATCGTACCTTCTCTGTGTCCGAAACCAGTTTCAAAGAAGGAACGTTTGTTGCACAATTTGGATGTTGTTCGCGCTCTAAAATTCTATTTAGATGCTACAAAGGATTTTAGACAAACATCTTCCTTGTTTGTTGTTTACTCCGGTAAAAGGAGAGGTCAAAAAGCAACTTCTACCTCTCTCTCCTTTTGGATTAAAAGCATCATCAGATTGGCTTACGAGACTGCAGGACGGCAGCCTCCCGAAAGAATCACAGCTCATTCCACTAGGGCTGTGGCTTCCACATGGGCCTTCAAGAACGAGGCTTCTGTTGATCAGATATGTAGGGCAGCGACTTGGTCTTCACTGCACACTTTTACCAAATTTTACAAGTTTGATACTTTTGCTTCTTCTGAGGCTATTTTTGGGAGAAAGGTTTTGCAAGCCGTGGTGCCTTCCATTTAGGTGACCTGATTTGCTCCCTCCCTTCATCCGTGTCCTAAAGCTTTGGTATTGGTTCCCACAAGTAAGGATGACGCCGTGGACCGGACACACCTATGTTGGAGAAAACAGAATTTATGTTTACCTGATAAATTACTTTCTCCAACGGTGTGTCCGGTCCACGGCCCGCCCTGGTTTTTTTAATCAGGTCTGATAATTTATTTTCTTTAACTACAGTCACCACGGTACCATATGGTTTCTCCTATGCAAATATTCCTCCTTAACGTCGGTCGAATGACTGGGGTAGGCGGAGCCTGGGAGGGATCATGTGACCAGCTTTGCTGGGCTCTTTGCCATTTCCTGTTGGGGAAGAGAATATCCCACAAGTAAGGATGACGCCGTGGACCGGACACACCGTTGGAGAAAGTAATTTATCAGGTAAACATAAATTCTGTTTTTCGTTCCTTTCGCAATTTCAGGAACGGACCGGCCTCCAACTCTGCAGCCTCTAGACAAGAGGGTAATGCTTCACAAACCAAACCAGCTTGGAAACCGATGCAAGGCTGGAACAATGGTAAGCAGGCCAAGAAACCTGCTGCTGCTAACAAAACAGCATGAAGGAGTAGCCCCCGATCCGGGACCGGATCTAGTAGGGGGCAGACTCTCTCTCTTCGCTCAGGCTTGGGCAAGACATGTTCAGGACCCCTGGGCACTAGAAATAGTTTCTCAGGGTTATCTTCTGGAATTCAAGGAACTACCCCCAAGGGGAAGGTTCCACATGTCTCACTTATCTTCAAACCAAATAAAGAGACAGGCATTCTTACATTGTGTAGAAGACCTGTTAAAAATGGGAGTGATACACCCAGTTCCAACCGTGGAACAAGGAATGGGGTTTTACTCAAATCTGTTTGTGGCTCCCAAAAAAAGAGGGAATCTTCAGACCAATTCTGGTTTTAAAGATCCTAAACAAGTTTCTCAGAGTGCCATCGTTCAAAATGGAAACCATTCGAACGATTTTACCTACAATCCAGGAGGGTCAATTTATGACTACCGTGGATCTAAAGGATGCGTATCTACATATTCCTATCCACAAAGATCATCATCAGTTCCTAAGGTTTGCCTTTCTGGACAAACATTACCAGTTTGTGGCTCTCCCATTCGGGCTAGCCACTGCTCCAAGGATTTTCACAAAGGTACTCGGGTCCCTTCTAGCGGTTCTAAGACCAAGGGGCATGGCAGTGGCACCTTACTTGGACGACATTCTGATACAAGCGTTGTCTCTTTCAAAGGCAAAGGCTCACACAGACATCGTTCTGGCCTTTCTCAGATCTCACGGATGGAAAGTGAACATAGAAAAAAGTTCCCTGTCTCCGTCGACAAGAGTTCCTTTCTTGGGGACAATAATAGATTCTTTAGAAATGAAGATTTTCCTGACAGATGTCAGAAAGTCAAAACTTCTAAGCGCTTGTCAAGTTCTTCATTCTGTTCCACGTCCTTCCATAGCTCAGTGCATGGAAGTAGTAGGGTTGATGGTTGCAGCAATGGACATAGTTCCTTTTGCGCGAATTCATCTAAGACCATTACAACTGTGCATGCTGAAACGGTGGAATGGGGACTATACAGACTTGTCTCCAGTGATTCAAGTAGATCAGAAGACCAGAGACTCACTCCGTTGGTGGCTAACCCAGGACCACCTGTCCCAGGGAATGAGTTTCCGCAGACCAGAGTGGGTCATCGTCACGACCGACGCCAGTCTTGTGGGCTGGGGCGCGGTCTGGAACTCCCTGAAAGCTCAGGGGCTATGGTCTCGGGAAGAGTCTCTTCTCCCGATAAACATTCTGGAACTGAGAGCGATTATTCAATGCTCTCAGGGCTTGGCCTCAACTAGCAAAGGCCAGATTCATAAGATTCCAATCAGACAACATGACGACTGTTGCTTACATCAATCATCAGGGGGGAACAAGGAGTTCCCTGGCGATGAGAGAGGTGACCAAAATCATAAAATGGGCGGAGGATAACTCCTGCCACCTATCTGCGATCCACATCCCAGGAGTGGAAAACTGGGAGGCGGATTATCTGAGTCGTCAGACATTCCATCCGGGGGAGTGGGAACTCCACCCGGAGATCTTTGCCCAGTTGACTCAATTATGGGGCATTCCAGACATGGATCTAATGGCGTCTCGTCAGAACTTCAAGGTTCCTTGCTACGGGTCCAGATCCAGGGATCCCAAGGCGACTCTAGTGGATGCATTAGTAGCGCCTTGGAGCTTCAACCTAGCTTATGTGTTTCCACCGTTTCCTCTCATTCCCAGGCTGGTAGCCAGGATCAAGCAGGAGAGGGCCTCGGTGATCTTGATAGCTCCTGCGTGGCCACGCAGGACTTGGTATGCAGACCTGGTGAATATGTCATCGGCTACACCATGGAAGCTACCTTTGAGACAGGATCTTCTAGTACAAGGTCCATTCGAACATCCAAATCTAGTTTCCCTTCAGCTAACGGCTTGGAAATTGAACGCTTGATTTTATCTAAGCGTGGGTTTTCGGATTCTGTAATAGATACTCTGATACAAGCCAGAAAACCTGTCACTAGGAAGATTTACCATAAAATATGGAAAAGATATATCTGTTGATGTGAATCCAAGGGATTCTCATGGAGTAAGATCAAAATTCCTAGGATCCTTTCTTTTCTCCAAGAAGGTTTGGATAAGGGATTATCAGCGAGTTCTCTAAAGGGACAGATTTCTGCTTTATCTGTCTTATTACACAAACGACTGGCAGCTGTGCCTGATGTTCAAGCTTTTGTTCAGGCTTTGGTCAGGATCAAGCCTGTTTACAGACCTTTGACTCCTCCCTGGAGTCTGAATTTAGTTCTTTCAGTTCTTCAAGGGGTTCCGTTTGAACCTCTACATTCCATAGATATCAAGATGTTATCTTGGAAAGTTCTGTTTTTGGTTGCTATTTCTTCTGCTAGAAGAGTTTCTGAGTTATCTGCTCTGCAGTGTAATCCACCCTATCTGGTGTTCCATTCAGATAAGGTTGTTTTGCGTACTAAACCTGGTTTCCTTCCAAAGGTTGTTTCCAACAAGAATATTAACCAGGAAATAGTTGTGCCTTCTTTGTGTCCGAATCCAGTTTCAAAGAAGGAACGTTTGTTACACAATCTAGATGTAGTTCGTGCTTTTAAAGTTCTATTTAGAAGCAACAAAGGATTTCAGACAAACGTCTTCTCTGTTTGTTGTTTATTCTGGCAAGAGGAGAGGTCAAAAAGCTACTGCTACCTCTCTTTCCTTTTGGCTGAAAAGCATCATCCGATTGGCTTACGAGACTGCCGGACGGCAGCCTCCTGAACGCATCACAGCTCACTCTACTAGGGCTGTGGCTTCCACATGGGCCTTCAAGAACGAGGCTTCGGTTGATCAGATATGTAAGGCAGCGACTTGGTCTTCCCTGCACACTTTTGCCAAATTCTACAAATTTGATACTTTTGCTTCTTCGGAGGCTATTTTTGGGAGAAAGGTTTTGCAAGCCGTGGTGCCTTCCGTTTAGGCAACCTGATTGGCTCCCTCCCTTCATCCGTGTCCTAAAGCTTTGGTATTGGTTCCCACAAGTTATGGATGACGCCGTGGACCAGACACACCAATGTTGGAGAAAACAGAATTTATGCTTACCTGATAAATTACTTTCTCCAACGGTGTGTCCGGTCCACGGCCCGCCCTGGTTTTTTAATCAGGTTTGATGAATTTATTTCTTTAACTACAATCACCATGGCACCCTATAGTTTCTCCTGTTTTTTCTCCTGTCCGTCGGTCGAATGACTGGGGTGGGCGGAGCCTAGGAGGGACTATATGGACAGCTTTTGCTGTACTCTTTGCCATTTCCTGTTGGGGAAGAGATATTCCCACAAGTTATGGATGACGCCGTGGACCGGACACACCATTGGAGAAAGTAATTTATCAGGTAAGCATAAATTCTGTTTTTAATAAACTTTTTAAAATAGCTTCTTACTGTTAGAGTATTTAAATCATGACAAGTACTATTTAGATTTGTTGTTATAAGAACACACTTTTTAAATAAAAATATTTAGAAATAATTGATCCAATTGCACAATAACAAACTGTTTCCTCTGTTTTTCTCTTCAGCTGATATTTTCCGCAGGAAGCGTTCCAAATCAGAAGACCTGGACAGTGAAAGCTCGAAACGAAGGCGGTTTGAAGAGGAAGATTATGACGCAGAGTTACAAGTAAAGATTACGGCAGGCGTTGATCTCAACGTGAAACTGCAGAAGGTAAAGTAATTGGCATGTAAATAGTCGTCTGTGATCAAAACCCAACAGAACTACAATTTCTGTAAAATATGCTACGTCGGGTTTCTCCTTGTTACTTTCTGCCCAACTAGAATTCATTCATTTAGTTAAATAGTATTTGGCGTAGTAAATACAGTTGATGCGTAGTGACACATTACACAATCACCTCACTTCCGTTACAACTGTATGTGTAAATTTTGCTTATGGCAATGATGCATTTGTAAAATAAAATTTAAGCTACCCATCGATAGATATATATGTAATATATATATATAGATGTAATTCCCCCTTCTCATTGGCTGTATTGTGCATGTCCTGTGCTCTCCCCAGGCTGCTTGTTCTATAGCCAGTGATGGATACAGCAACCTAAGTCTTCCTCTAGGAAACAAATAGCCACAGGAGTGCACACTGCATCACTTATTTACTTGAGATGATGGTCTTGTGACATTGAAGGAGTGAAAAAATGTGGAAACTGTCAGAAAAGGCAGCGATGAGGCAGGGTTGACATGTGGCACTGAACTAGTGTAATATATTTATTCACCTGTAGTGCTAGAGACTTGTAAATCTGCATGCAATTACATATTAGTCATATGTTGTCTACAGGTGATCCACAAGATGCTGGAGGAGAAACTTAATGTTTTACAATGTGCCATCTTCGACAAAACTCTAGCAGACCTGAAGACTCGAGTGGAGAAGATTGAATGCAAAAAGCATGAGAATATATTATGTGCCATTCAGGTAAAACACTAGTGACTGTAAGGGAAGATTTTACTCTGTGCCCACAGGCTTTGCACAGATTTGTTGCCTTCTGTTTAACTTCGGCTAGCCTCTCAAAGCAATGAAATGCAAATGATGACATATGAGAACAGTCATCTGACATAATACCTACTGTATGCTAATCTCCCTATATCTGTTCTAGGCTAAGATATCTCGGTTAACAAAGCGATTTGGAGCAGCCAAAGATGACTTTAAAAAACGTCCAGAGGTAAAGAGACCAGGCGCTTCTTATTCCACAGTCAAATGTAGTGTAGTGGTTCCTCATCTCTAATTATTACTCCCTGTGGTATGATAATGTGAGAGAGGAGTAGCATGACTAATGTAGCATTATACCGTATTTGTTTTAAGACTGTGTCCTGCTGCATCACTGTAAAATAATAATTTTATTTATTCTGTCCATAAAGCCGTCTGCAGCCATCCAACCCCCATCCCCAGGCAAAACTGCAAATGAAGGGCCTGCTGGCAATAACGCCTTGACCTACAGGTAATCTTTTTGTCATGAATGTCATTGTGTTTGTGCATTGGTTTTCACAAGCCTGTATACCGTATCACATGCTTGTATGTAAATAGGACGTTGTAATGTGAGTAGTAGTTCGTATTTACTGTGGGAGGGTAGTACATAATAAGAGAACAATTGAAATTCATTTTCATTACTTTATGATCCAGAGAAATGTCCAGTGAGGGAGAATCTGTAGCTGATTTGTAAAATGTAAACTCCCTATTTATTACAACTTGCTGTGCCAGCCTCTTATCACCCCCTGCACCTCTAATGCAGCTCTGACATTTGGGCAAGATAATTGTTAAAATACTGGAGCAAGTATTTTTGGACCTTTTTGGATATAATTTTTTTTTCTTTTTCTGTTCTTAGAAATGCCAGCACTGTAAGACAGATGTTAGAAACAAAGCGAAATGTATCAGAGAGCACAACCACATCGGCCGCTTTGCCAACATCCAGTGCTGGTAAGGTTTTACATGAAATTCATGTGGGTAATGCAGTGTTCCCAGAAGTCATTTTTATGTTTTAAATGCTACATATGCCTGTATTTTATGACAATGTCATTTTGTTTAATTCCAGGTCAGTCTCCAGCTCCTGCTGCTTCAAGCACGCCGTTACGCACTACTAACTCTACGCAGCTGTCTGTGAGTCAGTCACAATCCAGTGCTGGTGTACAAGGAAGGACACAGCCTGACTGGAAACTAATCCAGCAGAGAAGTGAGTTTAGGGACCTGTTGTGTGTTTCTGTGTAATCTCAAATATTACTTGCACCATTATCACATTAAGGTGATGACTGTAACCTGCTTTTTAGATTTAATTAAGTGAATAACTTTATTTTTTAATGTTTCTGACACTGCTGAATAAGAAACTGTTTTTCATTTTTTTATGTTAAACTCGAACCATCTCTCAAAGTGTTTGTTTTTTTCTTTTCTTTTCTTACAGTAAACGCAGCGAGTATTGGAACGCCTCAGAATCTTTTAAGCAGCCAGTCAAAACCTTCTCCACCTGTCCCCTCCACATCAGTGATGACGTCTGTGCTTCCTGCACCCAGCACTACAACAGTGGTTGGCAACACCCAGGTGTCTGGAAATAACACTCAGCCCATGTCTGTGTCTTTGCAATCCTTGCCAGTCATTTTGCATGTCCCCGTAGCCATGTCCTCACAGTCACAGATACTGCAGGGCACCACAGGAACATTAGTTACTAATCAGCAGTCTGGCAACGTGGAATTCATCCCAGTACAAAACGCAGCAGCAATCAGTAATTTAAATAAAGCTCCATCAGTGACCATTGCTCAAACTAAGCCCATTGCTAGCCCCTCAATGGTCAGCCCTGGCATTCAGCGCAACTCCCCGGCAAACCCCAGCACACCTGTAGCAGTGCAAGCTATCCCTACAACTCCTTCAGCAGTGCAACCATCCAGAACCCCATTATCAGCCACCGGAGCTGCATCCTCCTACAACCAAGTTGGTAACCGCAATTCTGTACAGATGAAACCACCACAGTCTGCATTTAACAGTGCATTGTCCTCTGAATCTCCAGTTGCTTCCAGACCAGGTAAAAGTCATACGTGGCACTCGCTGCTTTTGAGACAGGAAGTCCTGCAGTACAGTGGTATTTCCAACCAGCAATTGTTGGGGAAGTCTTAATATATATTCTTTAAATTTTCAGAACTGCAAACCAATAGGACGCCAGCAGCAGAGAATGTGACGAATAAACGAACCGCGGAGAGCAGCACACCGGTGAGTTAGTGTCTCACAGAGCAATGTGGGTAAAGCAAGTGGGCAGCCCACCACTGGCAGGAGAGTTGACCACCTAAATACTAGGGATGTGCATTTGGAGTAACAAGAGTATTTCTTCTTGTAAAAGTGCAGCACTCTGGATTTGCACAGATCTTAATGTGTTGCATTTTCACAAGAATATATCATCTCCGAAAATCTCTGAATGTAGCTGACATCTTCAGCATTAGTTTTTGCTTGAATACTCTGAATGCACATCCCTACTAAAAACAAAGCACTGATAAGTAAAGAAAAAGCAAAACAATTTCCTTGACAAAATCTAAAAGTAATTCAGTTTTTTTAGTGCTGCGTGCCTCACAAGAGTGTGTTTACGTTTTATACTAGCCCAAGCCTTTATTTATCACCACTTCTGTGTCAGATTCCAGTGGGAAGGACTATACCTGCAGTCCAACATGTCTGTGTGTTGTATGTTTTCTTGTCTAACATTTTATATTAAAAAGTGTTTGTCATTTTTCAGGGTGGAAAATCTGGAAGTGGAGTTATTGATCTTACACTGGATGAAGAAGACCTGGAAAGCACCTCTCAGGGTGAGTTTTTGTATCTTACAATCATTCCTTTTCTTTCTAATGACACAGTGAGTCCACGGATCATCTAATTACTATTGGGAATATCACTCCTGCCCAACAGGAGGCAGCAAAGAGCACCACAACAAAGCTGTTAAATATCACCTCCCTTCCCTCCAAACCCAGTCATTCTCTTTGCCTACATTAGAGCAAGGAAGTAATTAGGGTTGCACCGATACCATTTTTTTAAGACCGAGTACAAGTACCGATACTTGTTTTCAAATACTCGCCGATACCAATTGCCGATACTTTTTTTTTTTTTAATGTCATGTGACAGTTAACCAAGCACAATACAGACTAATTATTTAAGATTCCTTCTTTATAATTATGAAGGACTGTAACTTAAAAGACATTATGAAATAATATAACAGTTTTATTTGTCATAAAGTTCACAGAACATGTTTATAAATAAAAATATTACAATAAAATATATTAATAATAACAACAAATAACAAATATAAAATCACAACCAACCAAAAGTGCAATACAGTAAAAAATAGAACAGTGCATTGTTTAATCATGGGGAACAACACTATGGGCTAAATTACATTTGACTGGTAAGCTTTACCAATGCTCTCATTACATGTCCTACTCCATTAAAGTCTATGGAGTTAGAAATGTGAACAAAGCATTGATAAAGCTTAATCAAATATAATCTAAATCTAGTCCTATAATTGCAGGATGAGTGTTCATTGGAATTAACTTACTTTTTGCCATGAGTATTCTTCCTGCAATTATATAAGCTAACCTATGGATGTTCCTCAGAGTACAGTATGTTTTAAACATCATTGTGCAAGATGAGAACTAGCAGTAAAAAGCCAATTTAGCAATTAGAATAATTTTTCAAAAATTAGTGGCAAGTTCTTTTTAAAGAACAGAACAGAAGCCTCTCTGCATGTTCAGCTATAAGTCTGTTTTTGCTATCAGTAAGGAGGTTCGACTCTAAGTTGAACAGTCTTTCACTTTCCACACTTCTGCATGGAGCAGAAAGATATTTTTGGACCATTTTAGCCAGAGTTGGAAATCTCAGTTTATTAACGGACCAGTACTTCAGGGGTTTGTCTGAACGGGGCACAGTGATCTCTCCTACAATAATACAAATAACAGCAATTTGTATTGGCAGAACAGTAGTAAACAATTATTAGTTTAGTCTCCACTTCAAAATGAAATGGGAACATGCAGTTTGAAAAAACGCCACAAAATAGCATATGGGTAGGAAGTGGAGGTATCGGTTTAAGTATCGGTGCATTTGCACGAGTACAAGTACTCATGCAAATACTTGGTATCGGTACCGATACTAGTATCGGTATCGGTGCAACCCTAGAAGTAATAAAGGTAGGTGTTGGAAAAGAAGATTCTTCAAGCAAGATTTTATTATTTTTCAGTAGTGCAAGATTTTTCTGCTTTGTCCTAGGGTGTAGCTGTAGTCTATATCAGTCTCTTTAGTAGAGCAGTGGTGGCTTTCAAGCAATGGGAACTTGTGGGGTACAATCCTCACTGCGCCTCCCATGTATTAATGCTGCCCTATCCTTGCAAGCCTGAGTAAGATTACTCAGTCTTTGTTTCTACCCACAGGTCCATGTGAGGTAGCTGGCCTCTCAAACCTAGTGAGCTGCTGTGCTGCCTGGCAGAAGTCTTAAGGTAAGTGCTAACTTCATTTTTTTTCTGGGACACATTGCAGAAAAAATAATTGCACTTTAAAATACATTTGTGGGACAAGACACATTCGCATATTGCTAAGGGGATCGTTTATTAATAGCAGGCACTGGGGACGAGGAGAATCTTGGCTCAGTAGGTGTTGTTTTTACTTTACTCCCGACGGCTGTAGTAATACGTTTAGCCGAACGGGAGGGTAACGTTGTAACGCCCACGATGGGCAGAGTTAGCTAAGGCGGCAGTTTCTATTGCATGCCCTTTTTCCCTCTTACACTTCCTGTGTTCCGGAGTGGGGAAACAGCTGCGTCACAGATACAGCAGCGTTGCGGTTGCCGGACCACAATTTACTGAAAAATAAAGGTTGAGTCCGGTTTATCTAACAGAATAGTACACTCCATTTGCAGTCAGGCAGGTAAGCACCTCAGCTAAGCTGAGGTGTAGAGGTTGTACGGAATGGTTTTTTTGGGGCTACTTTGTTTTTATTAAATCAGAAAAATAAAGCAGTTTAATTTTAAAGGAGCAGTAACGTGTTTTTTTTTGGGGGCGTGTGGGGGGGTATTTCCTGAATAAAATATCAGTTTCTATTATTCGGTTTATTGGTGAATAAAGATGGACCAAGAGACCCTGCAAGATGTTACATGTTCTTTATTTTTTTTATGTTAATGTGGAACCATCAATCCCTTTCTGTTCCTCATGTAATTGAGAGAACTTTACATTACAGGGATAGACTTTTTCCTGAGCCAACATTGTCTAAGGTGGATGCTGTTCAGGAGTCTTCTGACAATGTTCAAGATATGCCGCAGCTTTCTCCTTAAGCGTCCCAAAATTTAGCGTCCATACAGCCAGTGCCCTGGAGTTTCCTTGCAAGACATCGCTTCCCTAATGTCCTCAGTGGTATCTGATGCGTTGTCTGCTTTTCCCATGCTGCAGGGAAAGCGCAAGAGGAAATGTAAACAATCAGTGAGTAAGGTTGCTGACACTGTGGCTATTCCGAATGTCCCTTCCCAGAAATCCGAGGAGGAAGATACTTCGGTAGCATCTGAGGGTGAAATCAGACAGTGTAATTCCTTTGGCCGATACTGAAGTTGTTTCTTTCAAGTTTAAGCTCGAACACCTCCGTTTGTTTCTTAAGGAGGTTTTAGCTACCCTGGACGACTCCGACACTACTGTCATAGTCAATCCTAAGAAGTCTAGTAAACTAAACAAGTATTTTGATATACCTTCCATGGTGGAGGTTTTTCCTGTACCAGATCGAGCTACAGAGATTATTGGTAGGGAATGGGAGAGACCGGGTATCCCTTTTTCTCCATCCCCTATATTTAAGAAGATGTTTCCTATAGCAGACTCTATCGAGGAGTCTTGGCAGATGGTACCCAAGGGGGAAGGGGCAATTTCCACGCTAGCCAAGAGGATCACAATTCTCATAGAAGATAGTTGTTCCTGTAAGGATCCTATGGACAAGAAATTAGAGGGGTTACTCAAGAAAATGTATGTACACCAGGGTTTACAATGGCAACCTGCGTTGTGTATTGCTACTGTCACTAGTGTGGCAGCATACTGTTTTGATGCATTGTCTGATTCTATTCGGACAGACACTCCCCTCAAAGAGATCCAGGATAGGATCAAGGCCCTTAAAGTTGGCCAATTCTTTTATTACGGATGCCTCCCTACAGGTTATTAAACTAGGAGCAAAAATGTCTGGTTTTGCCGTATTGGCTCGCAGAGCCTTATGGTTGAAGTCCTGGTCTGCAGATGTGTCATCTAAGTCTAAGCTTTTGGCGATCCCTTACAAGGGAAAGACCTTGTTTGGGCCGGGTCTCGCTGAGATAATTTCCGGCATTACGGGAGGAAAAGGTAATTTCCTCCCTCAGGATAAGAGGAATAAGCAGAAGGGACGTCAGAGTAATTTTCATTCCTTTCTAAACTTCAAGGGTAAGCCTTCCTCTCCCTCTACAAAACAAGAACAGTCCAAGCCTTTCTGGAGGTCCAACCAGTCGTGGAACAAGGGAAAGCAAGCTAAGAAGCCCGCCAATGACTCAAAGTCAGCATGAAGGGTCTGCCCCTGATCCGGGACCGGATGTTGTGGGGGACAGACTATCCTTCGCTCAGGCCTGGGTTCGGGATGTTCAGGATCCCTGGGCGGTGGACATTGTGTCCCAGGGATACAAGGTAGAGTTCAAAACTGTTCCTCCCAGGGACAGGTTTCTTCTCTCAAGATTATCTGTAGACCAGATAAAGAGAGGCGTTCTTACACTGTGTTCAAGATCTTCCCGACCTGGGAGTGATAGTTCCTGTTCCAATGCAGGATCAGGTGCTGGGATTTTACTCCAGTCTGTTTGTGGTTCCCAAAAAGAGGGAACCTTCAGGCCAATTTTAGATCTCAAGTCTAAACAAATTTCTCAGAGTACTGTCCTTCAAGATGGAAACTATTCGTTCAATTCTTCCCTTGGTTCAAGAGGGTCAATTTATGACAACGGTAGGTTCTTACAGATGGAAGGTAAATTTGGAAAAGAGTTCCTTAATTCCAACTACAAGGGTAGTGTTCTTGGGAACCATAATAGATTCCCTATCAATGAAGATTTTTCTGACAGAAGTCAGGAAATCAAAGATTTTCGATTACTGTCTGGCGCTTCAGTCCTCTCCTCGGCCATCAGTGGCTCAATGTATGGAGGTAATCGGTCTGATGGTAGCTGCCATGGACATCATGCCCGTTTCCACCTCAGACCTCTGCAGTTATGCATGCTCAGGCAGTGGAACGGAGATTATGCGGATCTGTCTCAACTATTACATCTTAATCAGGAGACAAGGGATTCTCTTCTTTGATGGTTGTCTCAGGATCATCTCTCTCAGGGAACCTGCTTCCGCAGACTCACCTGGGTAATTGCGACAACGGACGCCAGCCTACTAGGATGGGGAGCAGTCTGGGGCTCTCTAAAGGCTCAGGGAACATGGACTCGGACGGAGTCGGTTCTGCCCATAAACCCATAATCTTTAATGCTCGCCTGGCCTCAGTTAGCTTCGACCCGGTTTATCATGTTCTAGTCGGACAACATAACTTCAATGGCTTACATCAACCATCAGGGGGGAACTCGGAGTTCCCTAGCCATAGCAGAGGTAGCCAAGATAATTCAGTGGGCGGAGTCCCACAACTGCTGTCTTTCAGCGATCCACATCCCAGGAGTGGACAACTGGGAGGCAGATTTTCTGAGCAGTCAGACCTTTCACCCGGGAAAGTGGGAACTCCACCCTGAAGTGTTTTCCAGTTTAATACTCAAATGGGGACAGCCGGAGCTGGATCTCATGGCATCTCGGCAGAATGCCAAGCTTCCGAAGTACGGATTGAGGTCAAGGGATCCTCAGGCGGTACTTATAGACTCTCTGGTGGTACCTTGGAATTTCAGTCTTGCATACTTATTTTCCCAGTTCGCTCTCCTCCCTCGAGTAATTGCTCGAATCAAACAGGAGAGGGTGTCGGTGATCCTCATAGCACCGGTGTGGCCTCGCAGGATCTGGTATGCAGACCTGGGGGAGATGTCGTCACGTCCACCTTGGAGACTTCCATTGAGAAAGGGCCTTCTACTTCAGGGGCCCTTCCTTCATCCAAATCTAGTTTCTCTGAAGCTGACTGCTTGGAGATTGGTGTAAATATCTGCATTGGTGTGAATCCAAAGGCTACTCTTTGAGTAGAGTTCGGATTCCTAGAATGTTGTCCTTTCTCCAAGAGGGCTTGGAGAAGGGTTTATCAGCAAGTTCCCTAAAGGGTCAAATATCTGCCTTGTCTATTTTGTTGCATAAACGTCTGGCGGATGTACCAAACATGCAATCGTTCTGTCAGGCTTTGGTCAGAATCAGGCCTGTGTTTAAACCAGTTACTCCTCCCTGGAGTCTTAACCTTGTTCTTAAAGTTCTTCAGCAGGCTCCGTTTGAGCCTATGCATTCTTTAGATATTAAGTTTTTATCTTGGAAGGTTTTTTCTTGTTGCTATTTCTTCTGCTCGTAGAGTTTCAGAGCTCTCGGCATTACAGTATGAGTCTCCTTACCTTATTTTTCATTCGGATAAGGTAGTTTTACGTACTAAGTTAGGTTTTCTTCCTAAAGTAGTTTCAGATCAGAACATTAATAAGGAGATTGTTCCTTCTTTATGTCCTAACCCTTCTTCTCATGAGGAACGTCTTCTGCACAACCTAGACTTGGTGCGTACTTTGAAATTCTATTTACAGGTGACTAAGGATTTTCGTCAGTCTTCTGCTCTGTTTGTAGTTTTCTCGTGGGAAACGTAAGGGGCAGAAAGCTACGGCTACTTCTCTTTCTTTGTGGCTCAGGAGTATAATTCACTTGGCCTATGAAACTGCTGGACAGCAGCCTTCTGAGAAAATCACAGCTCATTCTACAAGGGCTGTTTCCTCTTCCTGGGCATTCAAAAATGAAGCTTCTGTGGAACAGATTTGCAAGGCTTCAACTTGTTCCTCTCTACACTTTTTGCAAATTCTATAAATTTGATACTTTGCCTCGACTGAGGCTTCTTTTGGGAGAAAGGTTCTTCAAACAGTGGTGCCTTCTGTTTAGGTCCCTGTCTTGTCCCTCCCTTATCTGTGTCCTCTAGCTTGAGTATTGATTCCCAATAGTAATTAGATGATCCGTGGACTCACTGTGTCATTAGAAAATGAAATTTATGCTTGCCTGATAAATTTATTTATTTCTTGCCATGGTGAGTCCACGGCCCGCCCTGTTTTGAAGACAGGGTTTTGTTATGTTATAAACCTCAGGCACCTCTGCACCTTGTTGATTCCTTTCTCTCCTTTACTTCGTTCGAATGACTGGGGTTGGAGGGAAGGGAGGTGATATTTAACAGCTTTGCTGTGGTGCTCTTTGCTGCCTCCTGATGGGCAGGAGTGATATTCTCAATAGTAATTAGATGATCTGTGGACTCACCGTGTCAAGAGATAAATTTATCAGGTAAGCATAATTTTTTTTCTCCACAGACCAGACCATACTAGACTCCAAGACAATAACTTTCTTTAACAGATCAAAGAAGATCTAAATTGCAGTTAACATGTGTGAGACTTCAGTCTTTATATAAAGCATCTTCTATTATGTATGCTTCGCCAATGGTATAAGGCAGAGCTTTCCAAATTTTTTATGTTGGTGACACACTTTTTAGACTTACATCATTTTGTGACACAGTAATTCAGTTGTACTAGCAAACAGGAGGTTAAACTAACTTGTTTTAAGAGATACGGACAAATACATAAATTATATAAAAACAAAATGTATTTACAAGTAACAGTATGTATGTGTAAGAATTAAAAAAAAGTTTAAAAACACCAATAGCTACTTACTATTTTAATGGGATGTATGAGGTTAATGGGATGAACACAGTTTCTTAATATTTAGTAGAATATTAGATAAAGACACTTGCATTTTATCATCAAGCATTTTTTAAGCTTCTACTTCCTATCCATATATCAAGAGCAGGAGCAGCAATGCACTACTGGGAGCTAGCTGCAAAAAAATAAAAACACTTTGACTTCTGACTTCAGCTCAGCGTTAAAGCTGCTGCCCTCAGAGCTCTGCAAGTCCAACTGACTAGTGCCCGAGCTGCAAACACACTGCTGTCCCACTCACTGACTACACATGCAGTCACAAACCGATTGAGGAGACTACACGTGCAGTCAGGAGCCAGTGTGCCGCTAATGGGAATAGTGTCAGTTCCCGCTAAGCTGCGCCAATAGGTTAAGATGATCTGTGACCCACTAGGTATCAATCACGTGATATGCGTAGCAAGCAGGCAGAAAATCGGAAACCAAAAGAAAAATTAAAAAGAATTTTAAATTAAAAAAAATTTAAGCTGAAGCTGGGACACACCTACACACTGCTGCCGACACACTAATGTGTCACGACACAGTTTGGAAAGCACTGGTGTAAGGGCTATAGCTCAAAGGATTTTTTTTTTTTTTTGATCCAGATACAATAGTCCATTGCTTTTGGCAGTCTTTTGGGAGCACTTGTCTAAATTTAAAACACTTTTATTGATGCAGAAAAATTAATAAGTCTTAAAACATCCCAAAACAGGCAGGCAGTGTGGTGGTCCCAAAGAATAAACACTGACAACAGCTGACTTGTTTCGGCTACTTGCCGTACTTCAAGCTGTATGTTAAAATCTACATGCTGTCAGGAATTTAAAACCCACAATGCGTTTCTATTGGGTACAGCTATACTGGCTTTACAAATTCATTAATTCTTTCATAGCCAGCCTATCGTAACTACTTTTATATTAAAGAAACAAAAGGAATCTATTATTTGCAATTCTTTATCCATGCAAATTGAAACCTAATTCCGTATGAACAAATGTTTAAGAATATAAACTAATCCATTGCTCTTTGTTTTGTATAATTACTATAGATGCATTTTCTTCATCTAAAATCTTACTAGATTTAATTAGTACATGACTATACGCATCAAATCCTTGCAAACACATTGCCAATCCAGAATACTTAAATACTGGCATTTTTCTTGCACTTTAGCCAATCAGTGCTGACTCCTAAATAAATAGGTCCACAGGAGTGAGCACAATGTTATCTATGACACATATGAACTGGCGCTGTGTAGCTGTGAAAAACTGTCCAAAAACACTGAGATAAGATGCGGCCTTCATTGGTTTAGAATTTACTATATGAGCTACCTAGGTTTAGCTGTCAACAGAGAATATCAAGAGGACAAAGCAAATTTGACAAAAGTAAATTGGAACGTTGTTAATAATTGCATGCCCTATCTGAATCACAAATAATTTTAACTAGACTGTCCCTTTAAGCTCTTGATTCTCAAGGCTTACTTTGGAGGCAGGTAAATCTCCTGCAAAAAAAGCATTACAGCTCATTCTACCACATCTGTTACTAATTCAGTTGAACACATTTTGCAAGTCATCAACATGGTCATCCTTTTACTAAATTCTACCATTTTGCTGTTTTTGCTTTTTCTGAAGCGGCATTTGGTAGGAAAGTCCTCCAGGCAGCATTGTCTGAGGGAAAAAAATAAAACAATTGGCACATTCCAAGCTTTTTATCCCGCTCAGCTGTGGACTCCACAGCTTGGGTATGAGTTCCCATGCATAATGGTTTGTTGACTCTTACCAACTTATGAAAGAAAACCAGTTTATACTTGCCTGATGTGAAATTCATTTATTTCATGGTAGTGACAGTCCACAATCCCCACCCAACTTTTATGGATAAGAAAATGTTTTTGGTGACCGTTCCTATTTTGCACCTCTACTTTCCCTGCTTTGTCCTTTCCTACTCAAGTATAACTGGCATACCAATGAGGTGGGAGGGATGAAGTGCTCTTGAGAGTTTTGGGAAACTTTTGCCTCCTTCTAGTGGCTAGGAAGAGAATCTCATGTGAATCCCACTGTGGACTCCACGGATCATCCATTACTTGTGGGATATTCTCCTTCCCAACAGGAAGTTGCAAGAGGATCACCCACAGCAGAGCTGCTATATAGCTCCTCCCCTCACTGCCATATCCAGTCATTCTCTTGCAACTCTCAACAAAGATGGAGGTAGTAAGAGGAGAGTGGTGTATTATAGTTAGTTTCTTTCTTCAATCAAAAGTTTATTTTTAAATGGTACCGGAGCGTACTATTTTATCTCAGGCAGTATTTAGAAGAAGAATCTGCCTGCGGTTTCTATGATCTTAGCAGAAGTAACTAAGATCCACTGCCGTTCTCACATATTCTGAGGAGTGAGGTAACTTCAGAGGGGGAATGGCGTGCAGGTTTTCCTGCAATAAGGTATGTGCAGTTAACATTTTTCTAGGGATGGAATTTGCTAGAAAATGCTGCTGATACCGGATTAATGTAAGTTAAGCCCTAAATGCAGTGATTTAATAGCGACTGGTATCAGGCTTATTAACAGAGATACATACTCTTATAAAAGTGCAATATAAAACGTTTGCTGACATGTTAATCGTTTTTATATATGTTTGGTGATAAAACTTATTGGGGCCTAGTTTTTTTCCACATGGCTGGCTTGATTTTTGCCTAGAAACAGTTTCCTGAGGCTTTCCACTGTTGTAATATGAGTGGGAGGGGCCTATTGTAGCGCTTTTTTGCGCAGCAAAAATTACAGAGACATTCAGCTTCCCTCTGCTTGATACAGGACATCTCTGAAGGGCTCAAAAGGCTTCAAAAGTCGTGTTTGAGGAAGGTAACAGCCACAGTAGAGCTGTGGCAGCTGTTGTGACTGGTTTTAAAAAGGTTTTTGTCATTTATTATTCCGTTTTGGTATTAAGGGGTTAATCATCCATTTGCAAGTGGGTGCAATGCTCTGCTAACTTGTTACATACACTGTAAAAATTTCGTTAGTGTAACTGCCTTTTTTCACTGTTATTTCAAATTTTGTCAATTTGTTTTTCTTAAAGGCGCAGTAACGTTTTTTATATTGCTTGTTAACTTGGTTTAAAGTGTTTTCCAAGCTTGCTAGTCTCATTGCTAGTCTGTATAAACATGTCTGACACAGAGGAAACTACTTGTTCATTATGTTTAAAAGCCATGGTGGAGCCCCATAGGAGAATTTGTACTAAATGTATTGATTTCACCTTAAACAGTAAAGATCAGTCTTTATTTATAAAAGAATTGTCACCAGAGGGTTCTGTCGAGGGGGAAGTTATGCAGACTAACTCTCCCCACGTGTCGGACCCTTCGCCTCCCGCTCAAGGGACTCACGCTAAGTACATCAGGGACGCCCAAAGCGATTACTTTGCAGGACATGGCTGCAATCATGAATAATACCCTGTCAGAGGTATTAGCCAGATTGCCTGAATTAAGAGGCAAGCGCGATAGCTCTGGGGTTAGACGAGATACAGAGCGCGTAGATGCTGTAAGAGCCATGTCCGATACTGCGTCACAATATGCAGAACCTGAGGACGGAGAGCTTCAGTCTGTGGGTGACATCTCTGACTTGGCGAAACCTGATTCAGAGATTTCTAATTTTAAATTTAAGCTTGAGAACCTCCGTGTATTGCTTGGGGAGGTATTAGCTGCTCTGAATGACTGTGCCAGAGAAATTGTGTAGACTGGATAAATACTATGCAGTGCCGGTGTGTACTGATGTTTTTCCAATACCTAAAAGGCTTACAGAAATTATTAGTAAGGAGTGGGATAGACCCGGTGTGCCTTTTTCCCCACCTCCTATATTTAGAAAAATGTTTCCAATATACGCCACTACACGGGACTTATGGCAGACAGTCCCTAAGGTGGAGGGAGCAGTTTCTATTTTAGCAAAGCGTACCACTATCCCGGTTGAGGACAGTTGTGCTTTTTCAGATCCAATGGATAAAAAATTAAAGGGTTACCTTAAGAAAATTTTTATTCAACAAGGTTTTATTTTACAGCCCCTTGCATGCTTTGCGCCTGTCACTGCTGCGGCGGCGTTCTGGTTTGAGGCCCTGGAAGAGGCCATCCATACAGCTCCATTGACTGAAATCATTGACAAGCTTAGAACTCTTAAGCTAGCTAACTCATTTGTTTCTGATGCCATTGTTCATTTGACTAAACTAATGGCTAAGAATTCTGGATTCGCCATCCAGGCGCGTAGGGTGCTTTTGGCTTAAATCCTGGTCAGCTGACGTCACTTCAAAGTCTAAATTACTCAACATTCCTTTCAAGGGGCAGACCTTATTCGGGCCTGCTTTGAAAGAAATTATTGCTGACATTACTGGAGGTAAGGGTCATACCCTTCCTCAGGACAGGGCCAAATCAAAGGCCAAACAGTCTAATTTTCGTGCATTTCGAAATTTCAAGGCAGGTGCAGCATCAACTTCCTCTGCTTCAAAACAAGAGGGAACTTTTGCTCAATCCAAGCAGGCCTGGAAACCTAACCAGTCCTGGAACAAGGGCAAGCAGGCCAGAAAGCCTGCTGCTGCCTCCAAGACAGCATGAAGGAACGGCCCCCTATCCGGCAACGGATCTAGTAGGGGGCAGACTTTCTCTCCCCCAAGAATTTTTACAAAGGTTCTGGGCTCACTTCTGGCGGTTCTAAGACCGCGAGGCATAGCGGTGGCTCCTTATCTAGACGACATCCTGATACAGGCGTCAAGCTTTCAAATTGCCAAGTCTCATACAGAGATAGTCCTGGCATTTCTGAGGTCGCATGGGTGGAAAGTGAACGAAGAAAAGAGTTCTCTATCTCCTCTCACAAGGGTTTCCTTCCTAGGGACCCTTATAGATTCTGTAGAAATTAAAATTTACCTGACGGAGTCCAGGTTATCAAAACATCTATATGCTTGCCGTGTTCTTCACTCCATTCCGTGCCCCACAGTGGCTCAGTGCATGGAAGTAATCGGCTTAATGGTAGCGGCAATGGACATAGTGCCATTTGCGCGCCTGCATCTCAGACCGCTGCAATTATACATGCTCAGTCAGTGGAATGGGGATTACACAGATTTGTCCCCTCTACTAAATCTGGATCAGGAAACCAGAGATTCTCTTCTCTGGTGGTTATCTCGGGTCCATCTATCCAAGGGTATGACCTTTCGAAGACCAGATTGGACAATTGTAACAACAGATGCCAGCCTTCTAGGTTGGGGTGCAGTCTGGAATTCCCTGAAGGCTCAGGGTTCATGGACTCAGGAGGAGAAACTCCTCCCAATAAATATTTTGGAGTTAAGAGCAATATTCAATGCTCTTCTAGCTTGGCCTCAGTTAGCAACACTGAGGTTCATCAGATTTCAGTCGGACAACATCACGACTGTGGCTTACATCAACCATCAAGGGCGAACCAGGAGTTCCCTAGCGATGTCAGAAGTCTCCAAGATAATTCGCTGGGCAGAGACTCACTCTTGCCTACTATCAGCAATCCATATCCCAGGTGTAGAGAACTGGGAGGCGGATTTTCTAAGTAGTCAGTCTTTTCATCCGGGGGAGTGGGAACTCCATCCGGAGGTGTTTGCTCAATTGGTTCACCGTTGGGGCAAACCAGAACTGGATCTCATGGCGTCTCGCCAGAACGCCAAGCTTCCTTGTTACGGATCCAGGTCCAGGGACCCAGAAGCGGCACTGATAGATGCTCTAGCAGCGCCTTGGTTCTTCAACCTGGCTTATGTGTTTCCACAGTTTCCTCTGCTCCCTCGACTGATTGCCAAAATCAAACATGAGAGAGCATTGGTGATCTTGATAGCGCCTGCGGGGCCACGCAGGACCTGGTATGCAGACCTAGTGGACATGTCATCCTTTCCACCATGGACTCTGCCTCTGAGACAAGACCTTCTAATACAAGGTCCTTTCAATCATCCAAATCTAATTTCTCTGAGACTGACTGCATGGAGATTGAACGCTTGATCCTATCAAAGCGTGGCTTCTCCGAGTCAGTCATTGATACCTTAATACAGGCACGAAAGCCTGTCTCCAGGAAAATTTACCACAAGATATGGCGTAAATATCTTCATTGGTGTGAATCCAAGAATTACTCATGGAGTAGGGTTAGGATTCCTAGGATATTGTCCTTCCTCCAAGAGGGTTTGGAGAAAGGATTATCAGCTAGTTCTTTAAAGGGACAGATTTCTGCTCTGTCTATTCTTTTACACAAGCGTCTGGCAGAAGTTCCAGACGTTCAAGCATTTTGTCAGGCTTTAGTTAGAATTAAGCCTGTGTTTAAGAACCAAGTTTAAGCTCCATGGAGGAGCAACAGGTTTAAAGTTCTTCAAGGGTTTCCGTTTGAACCCCTTCATTCTATTGATATCAAACTTCTATCATGGAAAGTTCTGTTTCTGATGGCTATTTCCTCGGCTCGAAGAGTCTCTGAGTTATCTGCCTTACATTGTGATTCTCCTTATCTGATCTTTCATTCAGATAAAGTAGTTCTGCGTACAAAACCTGGGTTTCTTCTGTTATGTGTGATCAGTCCACGGGTCATCATTACTTCTGGGATATAACTCCTCCCCAACAGGAAATGCAAGAGGATTCACCCAGCAGAGCTGCATATAGCTCCTCCCCTCTACGTCAGTCCCAGTCATTCTCTTGCACCCAACGACTAGATAGGATGTGTGAGAGGACTATGGTGATTATACTTAGTTTTTATGACTTCAATCAAAAGTTTGTTATTTTAAAATAGCACCGGAGCGTGTTATTACTTCTCTGGCAGAGTTTGAGGAAGAATCTGTCAGAGTTTTTTACTATGATTTTAACCGGAGTAGTTAAGATCATATTGCTGTTCTCGGCCATCTGAGGGAGGTAAAGGCTTCAGATCAGGGGACAGCGGGCAGATGAATCTGCATTGAGGTATGTAGCAGTTTTTATTTTCTGAATGGAATTGATGAGAAAATCCTGCCATACCGTTAAAATGACATGTATGTATACACTTCAGTATTCTGGGGATGGTATTTCACCGGAACTACTCTGTTAAAGGTCACTAATCCTTTTTAATAACTATTTATCATGTTAAACGTTTTTGCTGGAATGTAGAATCGTTTACATTGCTGAGGTACTGTGTGAATAAATATTTGGGCATTATTTTCCACTTGGCAGTTTTTTTGCTTTAATTGTGACAGTTTCGTTTCTCTTCACTGCTGTGTGGGAGAGGGAGGGGCCGTTTTTGGCGCTCTTTGCTACGCATCAAAAAATACTTTTATATTTCCTGCATGATCCGGTTCATCTCTGATAGATCACAGGGGTCTTCAAACTTCTTTGAAGGGAGGTAAATTCTCTCAGCAGAGCTGTGAGAATTCTTATAGTGACTGTGAATAAAAACGTTGCTTTGTATTTTTTATGTCAAATTTAATTATTGTTATTTTACTAATGGGAACAAACCTTTGCTAAAAGTTTTGTGGTTTTAAAGTTTGATGCTATAACTGTTTTTCAGTTCATTATTTCAACTGTCATTTAATCGTTAGTACCTCTTTGAGGCACAGTACGTTTTTTGCTAAAAAAGATTATAACCAAGTTGTAAGTTTTTTTGCTAGTGTGTTAAACATGTCTGACTCAGAGGAAGATATCTGTGTCATTTGTTCCAATGCCAAGGTGGAGCCCAATAGAAATTTATGTACTAACTGTATTGATGCTACCTTAAATAAAAGTCAATCTGTACAATGTGAACAAATTTCACCAAACAGCGAGGGGAGAGTTATGCCGACTAACTCGCCTCACGCGGCAGTACCTGCATCTCCCGCCCGGGAGGTGCGTGATATTTTGGCGCCTAGTACATCTGGGCGGCCATTACAGTTAACATTACAAGATATGGCTACTGTTATGACTGAAGTTTTGTCTAAATTACCAGAACTAAGAGGCAAGCGTGATCACTCTGGGGTGAGAACAGAGTGCGCTGACAATGCTAGGGCCATGTCTGATACTGCGTCACAGCTCGCAGAGCATGAGGACGGAGAGCTTCATTCTGTGGGTGACGGTTCTGATCCAAACAGATTGGACTCAGATATTTCAAATTTTAAATTTAAATTGGAGAACCTCCGTGTATTACTAGGGGAGGTCTTAGCAGCTCTCAACGATTGTAACACCGTTGCAATACCAGAGAAACTGTGTAGGTTGGATAAATACTTTGCGGTACCGGCGAGTACTGACGTTTTTCCTATACCTAAGAGACTAACTGAAATTGTTACTAAGGAGTGGGATAGACCCGGTGTGCCGTTCTCACCCCCTCCAATATTTAGAAAGATGTTTCCAATAGACGCCACCACTCGGGACTTATGGCAAACGGTCCCCAAGGTGGAGGGAGCAGTTTCTACTTTAGCTAAGCGTACCACTATCCCGGTGGAGGATAGCTGTGCTTTCTCAGATCCAATGGATAAAAAATTAGAGGGTTACCTTAAGAAAATGTTTGTTCAACAAGGTTTTATATTACAACCCCTTGCATGTATCGCGCCGATTACGGCTGCGGCAGCATTTTGGATTGAGTCGCTTGAAGAGAACCTTAGTTCATCTACGCTAGACGACATTACGGACAGGCTTAGAGTCCTTAAACTAGCTAATTCCTTCATTTCGGAGGCCGTAGTACATTTAACCAAACTTACGGCTAAGAACTCAGGATTCGCCATACAGGCACGTAGGGCGCTGTGGCTAAAATCCTGGTCAGCTGATGTTACTTCTAAGTCCAAATTACTTAATATACCTTTCAAGGGGCAGTCTTTATTTGGGCCCGGTTTGAAAGAGATTATCGCTGACATTACAGGAGGTAAGGGCCACGCCCTACCTCAAGACAAAGCCAAAGCTAAGGCTAGACAGTCTAATTTTCGTCCCTTTCGGAACTTCAAAACAGGAGCAGCATCAACCTCCACTGCACCAAAACAGGAAGGAGCTGTTGCTCGTTACAGGCAAGGCTGGAAGCCTAACCAGTCCTGGAACAAGAGCAAGCAGGCCAGGAAACCTGCTGCTGCCCCAAAGACAGCATGAACCGAGAGCCCCCGATCCGGGACCGGATCTAGTGGGGGGCAGACTCTCTCTCTTCGCCCAGGCCTGGGCAAGAGATGTTCAGGATCCCTGGGCACTAGAGATCATATCTCAGGGATACCTTCTAGACTTCAAATTATCTCCCCCAAGGGGGAGATTTCATCTGTCAAGGTTGTCAACAAACCAGATAAAGAAAGAAGCGTTTCTACGCTGCGTACAAGATCTGTTAATAATGGGAGTGATCCATCCGGTTCCGCGGTCGGAACAAGGACAAGGGTTCTACTCAAACCTGTTTGTGGTTCCCAAAAGAGAGGGAACTTTCAGGCCAATCTTAGATTTAAAGATTCTAAACAAATTCCTAAGAGTTCCATCGTTCAAAATGGAAACTATTCGGACAATCTTACCCATGATCCAAGAGGGTCAGTACATGACCACAGTGGATTTAAAGGATGCTTACCTTCACATACCGATCCACAAAGATCATCACCGGTATCTAAGGTTTGCCTTCTTAGACAGGCACTACCAGTTTGTAGCTCTTCCATTCGGATTGGCTACGGCTCCAAGAATCTTCACAAAGGTTCTGGGTGCCCTTCTGGCGGTACTAAGACCGCGAGGGATTTCGGTAGCTCCATACCTAGACGACATTCTAATACAAGCTTCAAGCTTTCAAACTGCCAAGTCTCATACAGAGTTAGTTCTGGCATTTCTAAGGTCGCATGGATGGAAAGTGAACGAAAAGAAGAGTTCTCTTTTTCCTCTCACAAGAGTTCCATTCTTGGGGACTCTTATAGATTCTGTAGAAATGAAGATTTACCTGACAGAGGACAGGTTAACAAAGCTTCAAAATGCATGCCGTGTCCTTCATTCCATTCAACACCCGTCAGTAGCTCAATGCATGGAGGTGATCGGCTTAATGGTAGCGGCAATGGACATAGTACCTTTTGCACGCCTACACCTCAGACCTCTGCAATTATGCATGCTAAGTCAGTGGAATGGGGATTACTCAGATTTGTCCCCTACTCTGAATCTGAATCAAGAGACCAGAAATTCTCTTCTATGGTGGCTTCATCGGCCACACCTGTCCAGGGGGATGCCATTCAGCAGGCCAGACTGGACAATTGTAACAACAGACGCCAGCCTACTAGGTTGGGGCGCTGTCTGGAATTCTCTGAAGGCTCAGGGACTATGGAATCAGGAGGAGAGTCTCCTTCCAATAAACATTCTGGAATTGAGGGCAGTTCTCAATGCCCTTCTAGCTTGGCCCCAATTAACAACTCGGGGGTTCATCAGGTTTCAGTCGGACAACATCACGACTGTAGCTTACATCAACCATCAGGGAGGGACAAGAAGCTCCCTAGCAATGGTGGAAGTATCAAAGATAATTCGCTGGGCAGAGTCTCACTCTTGCCACCTGTCAGCAATCCACATCCCGGGAGTGGAGAACTGGGAGGCGGATTTCTTGAGTCGCCAGACTTTTCATCCGGGGGAGTGGGAACTTCATCCGGAGGTCTTTGCCCAAATACTTCGACGTTGGGGCAAACCAGAGATAGATCTCATGGCGTCTCGCCAGAACGCCAAACTTCCTCGCTACGGGTCCAGATCCAGGGATCCGGGAGCGGTTCTGATAGATGCTTTGACAGCACCTTGGAACTTCGGGATGGCTTATGTGTTTCCACCCTTTCCGCTGCTTCCTCGATTGATTGCCAAAATCAAGCAGGAGAGAGCATCAGTGATTCTAATAGCGCCGGCATGGCCACGCAGGACTTGGTATGCAGATCTAGTGGACATGTCATCCTGTCCGCCTTGGTCTCTACCTCTAAGACAGGACCTTCTGATACAGGGTCCATTCAAACATCAAAATCTAACTTCTCTGAAGCTGACTGCTTGGAAATTGAACGTTTGATTTTATCAAAACGTGGTTTTTCTGAGTCGGTTATTGATACCCTGATACAGGCTAGGAAGCCTGTTACCAGAAAGATTTACCATAAAATATGGCGTAAATACCTATACTGGTGCGAATCCAAACATTACTCCTGGAGTAAGGTTAGGATCTCTAGGATATTGTCTTTTCTACAAGAAGGGTTAGAAAAGGGTTTATCAGCTAGTTCATTAAAGGGACAGATTTCAGCTCTGTCCATCTTGTTACACAGGCGTCTGTCAGAAAATCCAGACGTCCAGGCTTTTTGTCAGGCTTTGGCTAGGATCAAGCCTGTGTTTAAAGCTGTTGCTCCGCCATGGAGTTTAAACTTAGTTCTTAACGTTTTACAGGGTGTTCCATTTGAACCCCTTCATTCCATTGATATAAAATTGTTATCTTGGAAAGTTCTGTTTTTAATGGCTATTTCCTCGGCTCGAAGAGTCTCTGAGTTATCAGCCTTACATTGTGATTCTCCTTATCTGATTTTTCACTCAGACAAGGTAGTTCTGCGTACTAAACCTGGGTTCTTACCTAAGGTGGTCACTAACAGGAATATCAATCAAGAGATTGTTGTTCCATCCTTGTGTCCAAATCCTTCTTCAAAGAAGGAACGTCTTCTACACAATCTGGATGTAGTTCGTGCCCTCAAGTTCTACTTGCAGGCAACTAAAGATTTTCGCCAAACTTCTTCCCTGTTTGTCGTTTATTCTGGACAGAGGAGAGGTCAAAAAGCTTCTGCTACCTCTCTCTCTTTTTGGCTTCGTAGCATAATACGTTTAGCCTATGAGACTGCTGGTCAGCAGCCTCCTGAAAGAATTACAGCTCACTCCACTAGAGCTGTGGCTTCCACTTGGGCCTTTAAGAATGAGGCCTCTGTTGAACAGATTTGCAAGGCTGCAACTTGGTCTTCGCTTCATACTTTTTCCAAATTTTACAAATTTGACACTTTTGCTTCTTCGGAGGCTATTTTTGGGAGAAAGGTTCTTCAGGCAGTGGTTCCTTCTATATAATGAGCCTGCCTATCCCTCCCGTCATCCGTGTACTTTTGCTTTGGTATTGGTATCCCAGAAGTAATGATGACCCGTGGACTGATCACACATAACAGAAGAAAACATAATTTATGCTTACCTGATAAATTCCTTTCTTCTGTTGTGTGATCAGTCCACGGCCCGCCCTGTTTTAAGGCAGGTAAATATCTTTTAAATTATACTCCAGTCACCACTTCACCCTTGGTTACTCCTTTCTCGTTGATTCTTGGTCGAATGACTGGGACTGACGTAGAGGGGAGGAGCTATATGCAGCTCTGCTGGGTGAATCCTCTTGCATTTCCTGTTGGGGAGGAGTTATATCCCAGAAGTAATGATGACCCGTGGACTGATCACACAACAGAAGAAAGGAATTTATCAGGTAAGCATAAATTATGTTTTTTACCCAAGGTGGTTTCTAACAAGAATATCAATCAACAGATTGTTGTTCCATCATTGTGTCCTAATCCTTCTTCGAAGAAGGAACGTCTTTTGCATAATCTAGACGTAGTGCGTGCCTTGAAGTTTTACTTACAAGCTACTAAGGATTTTCGTCAAACATCTAACCTGTTTGTGGTTTACTCTGAACAGAGGAGAGGTCAGAAGGCCTCGGCAACCTCTTTCTTTTTGGCTTCGGAGTATTATCCGTTTAGCCTATGAGACTGCTGGACAGCAGCCCCCTGAAAGGATTACAGCTCATTCTACTAGAGCTGTGGCTTCCACCTGGGCCTTTAAAAATGAGGCTTCTGTTGAACAGATTTGCAAGGCTGCGACTTGGTCTTCGCTTCATACCTTTTCAAAATTTTACAAATTTGATACTTTTGCTTCTTAAGAGGCTGTTTTTGGGAGAAAGGTTCTACAGGCAGTGGTTCCTTCCGTTTAAGTTCCTGCCTTGTCCCTCCCATCATCCGTGTACTTTAGCTTTGGTATTGGTATCCCACAAGTAATGGATGATCCGTGGACTGGATACACTTAACAAGAGAAAACATCATTTATGCTTACCTGATAAATTTATTTCTCTTTTAGTGTATCCAGTCCACGGCCCGCCCTGTCCTTTTAAGGCAGGTCTAAATTTTAATTAAACTACAGTCACCACTGCACCCTATGGTTTCTCCTTTCTCGGCTTGTTTCGGTCGAATGACTGGATATGGCAGTGAGGGGAGGAGCTATATAGCAGCTCTGCTGTGGGTGATCCTCTTGCAACTTCCTGTTGGGAAGGAGAATATCCCACAAGTAATGGATGATCCGTGGACTGGATACACTACAAGAGAAATAAATTTATCAGGTAAGCATAAATTATGATTTTTCCTTTTCCAAACAATCCGAAATTCCCTCAATAATATTAACTTTAATTAATCCTAATAAATAAAGCTGGGCAGGTTTTCAAGATGGACATAGAGCTGTTTCAATCTCAGGAAGAGCAGACAAAGAAAACAAGGGGGGGGGGGGTAATGTAGCGTTCCAGCTCACCAGGTCTGATATAGCTCTTGTAGGTGTCAGAAAAACCCTTATAGGTCATCATTTTGTAAGAAGACACATGATTACAGTGACACAACCCATTGCTTATTTCTTGGGCTGTGGTTTAGGGAAGCTCTGTAAATTAACACAAGGACATAATTTCATTCATTAAAGCTTACTCCAAGTATTCTTCTATAGAGCTAAGGTTATTAGGCATTTTGTTCCTCTGAAATGTAAGTTCTCTGTGTCTGACTTGTTGGTTGGTGTCAGCACTACAGTACTAAAAAACATTTACATTTCTTAGATTCAAGGAGGATGAGCTCTTCGGGCACGTCGGGAAACGCTCAGTCATCCCAGGCAATGAGCCGCCCCTCACAGCCTCAACAAGCAAATATGCCACCTTCTGCAGCAAACGCAGCACCGTCACAAGCTACCATCCATGTGCTGCCCACAGGTAAAGCCCAGTGAGGGCATTTATTACAAATTATTGCAGATCATATGATTTATATGATGAATGTAAATCTCTTAAAGTACTACAGTACATCATAAATAAGGCTTTTCTTGCCCAGCCCACTGCATTTCCTCAGGGTAGTGCTTTCTGTGTATTGTAATTTGCAAATGATGGCAGCACACACATTACTTTTGCATTACAGCTCAAACAACGGTTAATGTAAATCAGAGGTCTGTTCCTCAGCCACCAGCAAGGGTTATGTCTGCACCACGAGCACCAAACACTCAGCAAATGGTTTACACAACTGCTCTCTCCACTACTCCATCTCAAACACCTGGGCGGAACACAATCATGCAGAACCAGAATCTGCGCCAAGTCAGCCCACAAACTGGAGGTGAGTCTGCTCCATTGTCCAAGAAAACCAAGCACTATGCATGTACCCTTTAGGTTAGAGACGCATACTGGTTTGCTACACTGCACTATGTCTACTGGACAATAGAAGATTGTAAATATGAAGATGGTTTGTTCTGCTACAATTAAACTTTTTTTTTTTTTTTTTTTTTTGTCTTTTCTTTTAAGGAATGCCTGTCCGAATGCCGCAAGCTGCTACATACGTAGTAAATAGCGGAATGTCTGTAGGTTCATCAGGGCCACAGCTGACTGTTCATCACCGTCCTCAGGTAAATGCACACAGACCTCTTTAGCAGTCGTGTCTGGTATAATGGCTATTGGCCTTAGGGTAGCTATGGCTGCACAACTCTTTCTATGTATTTTAGCTAAATTGCCATAAATTGCAAAAGACTTTGAAAATATGAGAGTATAGCAGCTCATTTTCTTCCTGTGTGTGTAAAACAAGAAAAAATAAAAACATTTTGTCAAGCTCTCCTCTTAAAAAATGTACTTCTAATTCCACAGGAACAAGGAAGACCAATCCACCCAGCACCATTACCTGAGGCTCCCCAACCTCCACGCCTTCCTCCTGAAGCAAGTAACACTTCTGCTCCTCAGAAACCCCACCTTAAGCTCGCCCGAGTACAAAGCCAGAACGGAATTGTTCTCTCCTGGAGCGTATTGGAAGTAGATCGCACTTGTGCAGCAGTGGACAGCTACCACCTGTATGCTTATCACGAAGACCCAGCAGCCACATCTTCATCACAATGGAAGAAAATTGGAGAAGTGAAAGCATTGCCACTACCTATGGCCTGCACTCTTACACAGTTTGTATCTGGCAGCAAATACTACTTTGCAGTACGAGCTAAGGACATCTATGGTCGCTTTGGTCCATTTTGTGACCCACAGTCTACAGACGTCATTTCAACTCAGAACAGCTAGAAACAAACACAAAGGAACAGACTTTATTTTTGTTTGAGTTTTAAACCTCATGCATGAATTTGACATAACACAAACTACTGGCTTCTTGTTCTGGGACCATTGCAAAGCATTTGCCCAGTATGTATGAGATTCAGTTAATGCCCTGCAAAAATCTTCTTAACCACTCAAAGGAGTTTGGTTTGGTCTGGCTGCTGTGGAATATAACTGAATCAGGCCATTTTCTATTAACTGCAATGATAATGGATAGTGCAAGGGTAGCTGTGCATTCACCAACCGTCAGATGCTATCCTGGGAAGGAGACCTAAAACCTGATTATTGTAGGATGACTTTGTACTATGGGTGCTGTATTATAATGTGGTTATGGATGGGTGTCTAACTGCAACCCTCCATCCACTATAACTTTAGCTCTTATGAGTGGACAAGTATTACAGAGGAAGAAGCTTTGTGTGGGCTGTTCCTACACAGACATAACCTCTATGGTCCCCACTGGCTGGGGATGCATAAACTGAGCAATTATCTGTGGAGTGGAAAGTGATATCAACATGTGGATACTTCTGGGTATTTTTTTTTTTTTTTTTTCTGTATCCCCTTTTTTTTTTTTTTTTTTCCCATTTCTTTTTGTGCCTTAACTTGAAAAGGAATCATTTTAAGAGTTTTGTGGCACTTACTATTTGCTCTTAGCTAACCCATTCATCCTCCTGACCACACACGGTGGGGGGAATCAAATCTGTCTACATCTCTTACGACAAAGATGAGTAGTTTTAATTCTTTTTTTTTTTTATATATATATAATTTTTACACATTACATTCAAGTTGGAGCTAAAGTAGTTCAAGAGCTGAATGAGCGGTCAGTTTTGTTTGGCCTATTGACCATTGCTAGTTTATATAATTACTGTATGTGTGTGTTTTTTGTTGTGTGTTTTTTTTTTTTTTTTTTTAAATGAAAGGAAAAACTCAGAGTGGTCTGAGACCTGAAAGTTTGAGTTGTACAACTTGATTGTGCCTCACTATAAATAAGAAATCTGAATATATTTGGAAATACATGCATGTATTACTTCATATGTACAGCGTATCCTCACCCTTTCCATAGAGGAGACATATTTTTGTATTAGTAAAATTTTTCTTCATGACTGATATAGCTGCAAAACCTTGATACAAACCTTGGCTTTGCCAACACAGGATTAATTCATTTTCTTAGCTGCAGTAACTCAGATGTGCTAAACCTGTAGTGCAAAGCAAGGTCCATAGTAGGACACTGATGGGTTTTTTGTTATGTTTTTTTTTTTTTTTTTTTTTTTTTAAGCGGTAACTGTTATTGTGAAATGTTTAAATCTCTGAAGTAAGCAGCACATCAATATTATGCCGAAATGACAAGCTAAACCAGACGTTGATGGTTTTAAACACCTTGTGCAGTCTTTTCTTCCACTGACCTCTGTCACACACCACCGGCTTGCTTGTCACTGTAAATCTAGAGCAGGCTATTATAGGATTAAAGGGGGGGGGTTCTCTACCTTGCAGGAAATATTGTTACAATGTATGTAAATAAAATATTTTTTACAAACTTGTTCTTTGTCTTTCCTGTGAAAATGGTGCAGTTTTGCTGTTGTAATAGTATAGGCTAGAGCTAACAGATGTGTTCATGTTCTGTTTATAACCTATTGAATTGGCTAAGGTGTGTTTTTTGTTTTTGTTTTTTGTGTTTTTTTTCTTAATCTTAAAAGCTGGAAGGTAAAAAACTGTCACCTTTCTATTTACTATTGGAAAGAACATTTCAGTAAAATCCTGTGATTGGTACCTACAAGTAGTCCATCCAACTGTTATGATTGAACGAACAGAATGAAAATAGATTGAATAGTATTTCTTTTACATGATATGACGAGTCCACGGATTTCATCCTTACTTATGGGATTACGCCTCCTGGTCAGCAGGAGGAAGCAAAGAGCATCACAGCAGAGCTGTGTATATATAGCTCCTCCCTTCCCTCCCACCCCAGTCATTCTCTTTGCCTGTGTTAGTGATAGGAAGAGGTAAAGTGAGGTGGTAGTTTAGATTCTTCAATCAAGAGTTTATTATTTTAATATAGTGCCAGTGAGTGCTATTTTTCTCATGGGTAAAGCTGCAGGCTTTTTAATTATGGGTGCTGAGGAGTTTCTACATTTCTCTGTCTCCCATACTGTTGCTGCCCTACTGATGGTCTTAGCATATATTATCTAAGACCCTGTTTGTCCCCACAGATCTGCAGGAGGTAATCAAAGACTCTCTTCTTCGTGAGGGACAGGTGCAGTCTGCACCAACATTGAGGTATGTACAGTTTTTGTTTCTGGGGAATCAAAATACAAGCTCAGAGCAGACTGGCCATTATTTTCCTCAACAAGGAGGGGTAATCTACTTGCGAGTGTGTGATATGCAAGGATGTTTTCCCCCCTGATATTTTACGGGCTGATATGTTCGGGTAACCTAGGAATTCAGCTGTGAGTGATACCAGGCTTTTTGAATTCTAGTCCGGTCGCATTAAGAGTGGGCTTGACGCTGGGGACATGTGTTGCTATAATCCGGTGCTTATACATGAATATGAAAGGGGGCACATTCTTTATTCAAAAGGAATTTTGAATGAAAGCGGTTGTTTTATTTTGGTGTTTGTATTGCAACTTGTGTAGGCCATGCGGTGCTCCTTATCGGAATTAGATTACGCCCACGAAGGCCGGGGCTTAACATTGCACGCTCTATCGCGCAGTTGGTTTCAAGGTTCCGGCAGTGTACCTCGAGGCTCCGGTGTTTTCCTAAGTCCGCTTGTTTTATTAAACAAAGATTCACAAGCGGTCTTGGGCATTGACTGGATCGTGGGGGCAGGTAGGCGCCACAGCAGAGCTGTGGCGTGGTGCAAGTGTTTTACTATGATGTTTGTAGAGTGTACTCTTATAGGGGTGAGACAGTACATTATAGTGTCCCCTGTTTTTAGACTGTTTTACATTATGGCCATTAAAAACTAAAGAGTTTTTGCAACAATTATTTTTACTAGTTATTGTTATTTTGAAATTGTACCACGACTAATATTGCTATTGCTTGCTGATCTTCAGGAACACACTTGTTCTATGTGTTTAGATGCAATGTGGAACCCGCCATTACTTTTTGTCCCTCATGCACCGAGAGGGCTTTACAATTTAAAGAACAAAATTTCTTTAATGCAAGTGTATCTAAGGATGTTTCTCAGCCTGATGAGATTCAGGGTATGCCACAACTTTCTCCCCAAGCGTCACAACCTTTAACGACCGCCCAAGCGACGCCATGTTCTTAAACAGCGTCCACTTCATTCACTCTGCAGGATATGGCTGCAGTTATGTCATCCACTCTTACAGAAGCTTTATCTAAGTTGCCAATTTTACAGGGCAAACGCAGCAGGACAGAGACTTGTGTAGTTCCTGCGACTTCTGATGCTTTGATGGCCATCTCCGATATACCTTCCCAGGGCTCTGAATTGGGGGGGTAGGGAGGCCATGTCTGAGGGGGAACTGTCTGTCTCAGGAAGTTCATTACCCCCGGCAGAGTCGGACGTCAAGTTCAGATTTAAACTTGAACACCTCCGTCTTTTGCTGCGAGAGGTTTTGATGACTCTGGACGACTGTGACTCTATTGTGGTCCCACCAGAGAAATTAAGTAAAATGGACAAATACTTAGAGGTCCCTTCTTATTCAGATGTTTTTCCGGTTCCCAAGAGAGTTTCGGAAATTGATACGTGGGAATGGTAAAGACAGGGTATCCCCTTCCCCTATTTTTAAGAAGATATACCCTATAGCTGACACCGTTCGGGACTCTTGGCAAACGATCCCTAAGGTGGAGGGAGCTATCTCTACCCTGGCTAAGCGTACGACTATGTCTATTGAGGACAGTTGTGCTTTCAAAGACCCTATGGATGGATAAAAAGTTGGAAGGTCTTCTAAAAAGTTATATGTTCATCAAGGGTTTCTATTACAACCAACGGCCTGCATTGTAACAGTCACAACTGCGGCTGCCTTTTGGTTTGACTCCCTAGAAGAGTCTCTGAAGACTGAGACTCCTTTAGAAGAAATAATGGATAGAATTAAGGCCCTTAAGCTGGCTAATTCTTTTATTACGGATGCCGCCTTTCAGATCGCCAAATTGGCGGCTAAGAATTCAGGATTTTCCATTTTACGCGCAGAGCCTTATGGTTAAAATCTTGGTCTGCGGATGTGTCCTCTAAATCAAAGCTTTTGACTATTCCCTTCAAGGGAAAGACCCTATTCGGGCCTGATTTGAAATCATTTCTGATATTACGGGAGGTAAGGGTCATCTCCTCCCTCAAGACAAAACTTCTAAGCAAAGGGGACGACAGAGTAATTTTCGTTCCTTTCGTAATTTCAAAGGAGTCCCCCCTTCCTCTGCCGCTAAACAGGAAGGGAACTTTTCTCAAGCCAAAGCCATCTGGAGACCCAACCAGGTTTGGAACAAGGGTAAACAACCCAAGAAGCCCGCTGCTGCTCCCAAGACAGCATGAAGGGGCGGCCCCCGATCAGGGACTGGATCTAGTAGGGGGCAGACTTTCTCTCTTTGTCCAGGCTTGGATAAGAGACGTTCAGGATCCCTGGACACTGGAAATAGTGTCTCAAGGGTATCAGCTGGAGTTCAAAAATTCCTTTCCAAGGGGGGCGGAGCTAGCTGCCGAGCAAGGTAGACGCACCGAGAAAGAGCTCTGCCTAAGTATATTAGAAAAATTGAATTTTATGCCCTAATTTGCCGTTATTTGCCCTGGTCTTGTTCCTGACAGTTACTTTGGCACTGGCAGAGGGCTTATATAAACTTTTTAAGTGGATTACATAAAGCCAACGGTCCTAAGAAGAAAACAGGAGTGGAGACGTTATACACATATAGCAGCCGTCGGAGGGTTGGGGCTCTGCTCCGACTACTATAGAGACAAGCTAAGGAACAGTCCAAGGGTCCAGAACCTGACACCCGGTGATCGGTACACATCAGTAAGCCTGGAGGAGCTGCAAGGAAGCTGCGCATTTACTCTGTGCAGGTTAACCAGACAGATCTGACCGCAGTGCAGAGGCTCAGTCCGGAGGGTCTGGGCTCCGCTCCGGACGGTGAGGTCATCTTGCTTCCCAGGGAGGACCGACATGCTCTCTACAGCACAAGCCGCTCCTAAGTTGCGACCCCACGGCTGGTTGAAGTTGCGGTCATGGAGAAGGGGTCAATATCAGACTCGCCGTGTGCCGAGGAGATCGCTGACTACTGCTCAGGGCCATATCGGAGGTCCTGTGGGTAAGCAGGCCAGTGGCCTTTCATTACACAATTGAGCCAGTACACTTACTCTTAGGCCGCAAAGGGCGCGAAAAGATGCCATTTTAGCTCCTGACCGGAGGCTCCAGGCAGTAACAGATTCTGAACGTTGGGGTTAGTAGTCTACAGAGGCTCCTTAGACCACCAAACTTATCGGGCAGTGTGTATCTCAATGCCCTAACCCCTTGTGTGATATAGTTTTGAGCAGCCATATATTTACACCTCCTACCACGCATATTCATCTCACCTGCTCCTTACAGGGGTTCAGGAAAGCTGCGGGCCTTTAACAAATTACATCTGTCTGCCTAGTAACTGTGATGGTGCTAACTTGTTTGTCCTATCTCACCCAACATAATAAAACAGTGACTCTATACCTCAGCCTGTATTGAATTACTTCTCCCTGGAGAGTTAACAAGGAAAGGTGGGAGAGTGTGATTCTTGGAGAGAGGAGGCATCACACTTCTGCTTCCTTCTGGCCCTGAAATATAATAAAGGCTGCTTACTCACCACAGCTCTATTGTTTGTACCTGATACCACATCAACCTAACATTGTGCCAAATCTATATACCTGGGATGCTGGGCAGGGTGTATTTTGCTTTATAGAATACATGTATATGCAGCCCTACCGCAACTAGTGGTTCTCCCACGTTGATTACTCCTTCTACACATAAGCTGAGAGGCTCGCCCCTAGTTAATTGCCCTCATATCCAGAGATTAGGGCTGGTCTGCTCTGTCCCTAGCGGAGTACGGCCCACTCATAGGGCTCCAGGGGGGTTTATAGTTATTCTGGCACGTCTCTAATAAGAAAGAACCTGGGAACAGGTAATATAATTGAAAGCTCATTGGAGGACTTTTGTAACGACCTGCCCACCCAGTTTCAACAGGCGAGTGGTGCTCTGCAGAAGCAGAAACTTGACAATCTCTCTATTTTTCATTTGGGTACTAGAGGAACTTACTTATACTCACACTCGCCCTACCTAAATAACCTGGGACTCTGAGGTCCAACGAACTCCTTTCAGAGAACTCACTCTACAAGTACCCTCAAAATAACAAAGCACTCTGGGGCTATTATCTCTATCCCCTAAATACAAGGGAATAAACTACATACACCCCCCTCTATAGCTGTAAAACCTGCTTGGCTACACCAATTTTGATTGCTAAAATATAGTTTATGGCTGCTGCGACAGCTTATGTACCTTTGGGTTTTTAGCCCAAAGTGGAGTGTTTTATTTTACTGCTTTCCTAATCATTTTTACTTCTTGCAGGTCCTTCCTACAGCAATTAGTTTAGCTGAAATTTAGGCAAGTGTGTTCTCAAGTACTATCTCCTCAAAGCTCTCCCTTTCTAGCCTAGCTAGTCTAGGTTGGTGACCTCCACTCCCCCTTTCCCCTTCCTTTTGGACGTATCCCCTTTCCCTGAGCTGAGAGGCAGTTCTGTAAGGGCAGAGGTGGTTCATTCTATAGTGATATCCTTTATATTCTGTGTATGTTAAATATTTGTCTACATACTAATTTGATGCTCTTTGCCTGAGAAATTTTATAAGTGTGTCCCTCACCTTCCCGCTCCCACCCAGCTTGTCTGGGTGGGTCACTTCCAATTTCCTTTCCCCTTCCTTCGGGTTGCATCCCTAGGTTCCCTAAGGTGAGGGGCTAGCACTAGTGCCCAACACGTCGTCAACAGTTTTACTTTACACTCCTAATGTAGCTCTTTCTGTGAAGCGCTGCTCAGCCCCGCTCTAACCATGAGATAGGTTGTCCTAAAATTGTATATACGAATGTGCTATGAATAACCCTTGATTTTTTTTTTTCAGTACAGCAGTATATAGCTAATGAGCCCTTAGTGATCCTTTGCTCTGATTCTCCACGGTCTGGCTACCAACCCACAAAATGCCCCACACAGTGAGGAAACACTCAAAGTCAAACCTAAAAAGACGGTGTTTGACCATTTTGCGCACTCTACTAAGGGGTCCCTACCTCACCCGAGTGTTGAAATGAGTGAGCCTGACTCTCAGGATGAAGAGTCACAGTCCAGCCTGCATTCTGCAACTGCCTCTCAACACTATATTACTGAATCATCACTCAAGAAACTCTTAGCTACTCAGGCTAAGTCCATTACCCAAGAAATCCAACGCAGCTCCGCAGAGCTAAAGAAGGAGATGTCTGAAATTGGCGACAGAGTCGTTGCACTGGAGTGCAAGCAGGACGATCAAGCTGTAGACCAATCCAATATTTTGGCCTATGCCGAAAGCCTAGCGGAGCAGATTTCGCAGTTAGAATCTAAACTGGCTGATATGGAGGACAGATCGAGACGCAGCAATATAAGATTCAGAGGAGTCCCAGAGTTCGTATCTCTGGCAGACATACAAGGCTATCTTCAAGATCTTTTTCGAGAATTAATAGGCGCCCCTGACGGCCTCACTAGCACAATGGAGAGGGCTCACAGGGTCCTGCGCCCCAGGACAGTGAGTTCTGACAAGCCGAGAGACATCATAGTGTGTTTTCACAGCTTCTTATATAAGGACCTTTTACTACAAGCTGCCTACAAAAAGCCAAATCTAAGTGGCAGATTTGAGGGAATCCAGCTACTACCTGACTTGTCTGCTCACACACTCCAACAGCGTCGTCATTATCAGCCAGTTACCACTGCTTTGCTTAAGGCCAACATTGGGTATCGCTGGGGATTCCCCACCACGCTCCTAGTAACCAAAGATAACCAGACCATAACTATCACCACACCCTCCCAGGATCTGACTCTTCTTGCGCCCTGGGGATTATTGTTGGACCCCCTGAATACACGCGCTCAACCTGCTGTAAGAGCCTCAGCTCCTGAATGGTCAACAAAGGATCAGAGGGCAACGAGACCTAAGATGCAACAATCACGAGAATCCCATGAACACTCTGAGTCTACCTTATAGGTTTTACCAGGGGCCTATGGCCCTCGAATAGATGTGCATAGGCTCTTAGGATTCAGCCGAACGGTGTCCCTGTCTGACCTGAACCTCGGGTTGTATGGGGTAGCGGGGAGGTTGGGAGAGTTGATAAATTTTATGTTCATTTAGTAAGTTTTATGTTACCTTTCTTGGTCAGATATGTTATCTGCTGTTCTTTAACCACTTAAGTTTTAGCACTTCATGTTGAGATGTTTATATTTTTAGAGCGGGGCTGACGTTATTGCTCCATCACACTAGCTCCCGAGCCTTAGGCTCACCCCCACACTGAAGCCCACGTTAGGGCTCCCTTGAGGTGGACTACTTCCACCGCTCTTGAGGCACTCTTAAGTGTCTCCTATTACACTCTATCTCTCATCCCTCTACCTTTCCCCTCGTTCTGTTTCCCAGACGTTGGTACTTGGACCTTTACTACTTAACTACTAATTAACCCTATCTATGGTTAGCTCCCTTTTAAGGTTTCTCACCCAAAACGTTAGGGGACATAACACTCCCTTCAAGAGAAGTCTCTTACTACGCTCACTGAAACACCATATCCCCGATGTCGTGTTTCTCCAAGAGACGCATTGGCTAATTCACAAGCCAATTAGACTCTCCTCTAAGGCGTACACGCATATAGAATATGCTCCCTTCACAAAAAAAGCCAGAGGCATGGCTATTCTCCTGCATAAGAGGCTGGCTGTTGAGCCAGTCCTGACCATCAAAGACCCACAGGAAAGATATGTCATTCTGATTTGTAAAATTAATCATGTGCTATATACTCTAGTGTCGGTCTACTTGCCCAACACACATCAACCTAAGTACCTGAAACACATACTTCATGTCATAGCCCAACACAAACAGGACAAGGTTATTGTTTCGGGAGATTTTAACATGACCTGGGACCCAAAAGTAGATAGAAAATCCTCTGACTCGAACAGGACTCCTTCTGCAGAACGACTTGCTGCTAAATTCCGTACTCTCATTACTGGCTCGGGTTACTTTGATATATGGATGGCTACCCACACTAAGGACTGAGACTATACACACTACTCACAGCCACACCGACAATACGCCCGACTTGACTACATCTTCTCTACGGCAGACTCGCTAGACCTTATTACTAATGCAGCTATATCTATCTGCCCCTGGTCTGATCATGACTGTGTCACAACTGATCTTATCTCTACAAACACTACTCGTACCAGGGCTTCTTGACGCACGCCCCATAACCTTTTACAGGACATCGCCTTAAGAGAAATATTGTGCACAGAAACCAAAAATTTTTTGGGAACTAATGACAACGCCAAAATTAGAGACACCCTCTGGGGTGCCGCTAAAGCGACCATTAGAGGCATAATGGTCTCGGAACAGGCTAACCTTCGAAAGCAGGCGGGACTCTCGCTATCACAGGCTCACATTAAATTAAGGATTTTAGAATCCTAAAACAGAGCAAAGCCCGTACACTCTTTAGCAGCCCAAATATCCAACCTTAAAAATCATATCTCGCAAATAGAGCTTAGGAGAACCCAAGATAATCTAACTAAATTGAAACAATTGTATTTTTATAAGGGTAATAAGGTGGACACCCTTCTGGCCAACAAAATCAGAAATAAAACTAGTGCTTCACGTATACATAGTATTGCTACAGCGAGCTCCCTCCTTAAAATCCCTTCACAGATAGGAGAGGTGTTCGCTGAGTATTATTCTAACCTTTATAATATAGACAAGTCCGAGAACCCCCTCTCGGCCTCAACGGAGATGGTATGCGAGTACTTAAAGGGACACTAAACCCAAATTTTTTTCTTTCGTGATTCAGATAGAGCATGCAATTTGAAGCAACTTTCTAATTTACTCCTATTATCAAATTTGCTTCATTCTCTTTGCATCTTTATTTGAAATGCAAGAAAGTAAGTTTAGATGCCGGCCCATTTTTGGTGAATAACCTGGGTTATTCTTGCTGATTGGTGGATAAATTCATCCACCAATAAAAAAAGTGCTGTCCAGAGTTCCGAACAAAAGAAGAAGCTTAGATGCCTTCTTTTTCAAATAAAGATAGCAAGTGAACAAAGAAAAATTGATAATAGGAGTAAATTAGAAACTTGCTTAAAATTGCATGCTCTATCCGAATAACGAAAGAAAAATTTGGGTTCAGTGTCCCTTTAAAGGCCTTGAATCTTCCGTCCCTCTCACCCATTAGGGAAGTACAACAAGTAATCAAGAACTCTAAATCATTTAAATCGCCAGGCCCAGATGGTTTTCCAGTACATTTTTACAAAACTTACATTCAAGAACTTTCCCCCTTGCTTCTTAGACTTTATAATTTAGCAAGGAACGAGGGTAAATTTGAGAGAATTTTTGAAAGCCACTATCATAACAATCCTGAAACCTGACAAGGACCCTACTCTCTGCGCCAGCTACTGGCCAATTTCATTAATCAACACCGACATAAAATTTTATTCAAAACTTCTAGCCAATCACATTGCCAATCTATTGCCTCATTTGGTCAATCCAGACCAAGTAGGATTTATCCCCAAAAGAGAAGGGCCGGATAACACTAGAAGGCTACTAAATGTGATGGGCCTATCATCCAGCCTCAACAAACCTGTGGCAATTATCTCATTAAACGCTGAAAAGGCCTTTGATCGGGTGAGATGGCGGTTCCTGTGGGAAGTGCTTGAAATCTTTCATTTTCCAAGTAACCTTATAGGAGCAATAAAGGCCTTATATTCCACTCATTCCGCCTCGGTAAAGGGCCTTGGCTTCCAAACTCCCCCATTTACCATTTCCAACGGGACCAGACAGGGATATCCCCTATCGCTTTTCGCGCTGGCCGTCGAGCCGCTAGCTGAACAAATCAGAACGGACCCACACATGGGTGGGATCACCCTATGTGGCACCAGGCATAATATTGCCTTGTTCGCTGATGACATTACCCTTTTTTCGTCTGACCTCTCGACCACCCTCCCTAGACTCCTACAAATAGTCGAAGAATTTAATACCCATTCTTATTACAAACTAAACCAATCTAAAACGGAGATATATACCCAAGGCTTTGAGAGCTTGTCACTGGCCCCACTAAAAGCTAAATACCCTTTCCGGTGGTCGGAATCGTCGGTGTTACATCTGGGAGTTAGACTCTCCAGTGATCTCCCCCGTGTTATCAGGGACAACTACCTCCCTTTGCTATCGGAGCTTCACTCCCTTAATAAGAGCTGGAATCTCACAAGTTTCGTGGATGGGGCGGATTGCAGCTCTGAAAATGTCTTTTCTACCCCAACTCACATATTTGTTTTGTTGCCTCCCAATCAGAGTCCCTAGACAAATCCTCCTACAATTCCAAAGCGAATTCACTAATCATATTTGGCAGGGTAAGCCTCCCAAGAGTGGCGCAGAAAGTGCTACAACTGCCTAGGATGTATGGGGGACTAGGCTCTCCCTCGATAGATATTATGAGGGGGTGATGCTCACCCATATCTCACAATGGGGAGTCAGACAGACTACCTGCAAATGGCGCTCCATTGTACAGGCCTCATTGCCCTATAATATAGCCTTACGAGACTTGATCTGGACGCCCACACATTGCCGCAGGGAACTGACCCTGTTAAATCCTATTATTCGGGAATGCTTGCACTTCTGGGACAAAATCCGCCACTCTGGACATATTGCTCCTCACCCATCTCCCATTACCTCTCTACCTGGTCTATTGGCGGGTCTACAGGATACCCACCCATTGAAATGGGCCCAGCTTGGAGTTCATGTAGTCTCGGATCTCTGGCTTCCATACTCGGAAAGTGGGTTCAGAACCGTTTCTCAGTTAGGGGCGGATGTGGCCTTGCCTCATTTTCTAAAATTTGAGTATCACAGAATTAAAAGCTTCCTGACTAGTTAAGGCTTCAAACCTGCGTTAGCCCGTCCACTAACCCCTTGGGAGTCCACATGGAGCCAGGGAAACAGGCTATGTAGACCTCTTTCCAGACACTACACTCTTTTGAGCCTTAATCTAAATTCGGTAACAGCACCCCACCTTTCAAAGTGGGAATCCCTGCTTGGTAAATCATTTACAGGGGTTATTTGGGGGTACACTCTGGAACGCACCAAAAAGGCCATACATTGCATAACCTTATTTGAGACTTATTATAAACTGTTGGCTCATTGGTATTGCGTCCCTACCAGGCTGGCTAAAATATTTCCTAGCACGTCCCCTTACTGTTGGAGAGTATGTGGCCAGAGAGGTGATTCCCTACATATCTGGTGGGAGTGTCCCAAAATCCGCCCCTTATGGATTAGATGCTTTAGGGTTCTTCCCAAATTAGGAGTATCATTACGTAGCTCAGCTGCAGCGGCCCTACTTCATATAGGTGTCCACACCATCCCTAAGCATCATGCATACATAAGCATTTACCTTTTTATGTCCATTAAACATCTAATCGCATGTGATTGGAAAAAAGTGTCCCCGCCTAGCTGGGCAAGAGTCTGCTCTTATATGGCCTACCTATATACTATGGAAAAAGATATCTTTTATAAATTGGGTAACTACGACCTCTTTGAGCTTACATGGGCTGACTGGAAAGACTCATATGACACACCTGGAAACCTAATGTCCTGTCCCCCAGTTAGCTTGACATTTGTGATCGGGGAACATACCTTAGGTTTAGCATACATGATACTGGACGGCTTTCGCGCCACCCCCCCGCATGACTAATTCTGTCCCTCCCCTTCTTTCCCCATCCCTCTACCTTATTTCTAGACTCTTTCCCTTCTCTTTCTTTTTCTAAGTCGAGAGACCTTAGAGTCTCCTTCGTATAAGATATATGGTATCATGATGGTTTATTGTTGCCTTCTGAGTACCGATTTTTTTTGGTACCGATCGGAACAGAGTTTTCTATCCTCTAACTGTGCAAGTTTATGTTGTAATGGGGGCAGTTTGTGCCCTCATGGTTAATTTATTTTTTTCTTCTTTGTATTGATAACAACTTCAATAAAGCTTTTTGAAAATCAAAAAAAATTCCTTTCCAAGGGGAAGGTTTCTTCTTTCACGATTATCTGTAGAACATATAAAAAGAGAGACATTCTTATGTTGTGTAAAAGACCTCTCCACTATGGGAGTAATTTGTCCCATTCCAATACAGGAACAGGGGCAGGGGTTTTACTCAAATCTTTTTGTGGTTCCCAAAAAAAGAGGGAACGTTCCGACCCATTTTAGATCTCAAGAGTCTAAACAAATTTCTCAGAGTTCCATCCTTCAAGATGGAAACTATTTGGACAATTCTTCCATTGATCCAGCAGGGTCAATATATGACTACCGTGGACTTAAAGGATGCATATCTTCATATTCCTATCCACAGAGATCATCACCAGTTCCTGAGGTTTGCCTTTCTGGACAAACATTTTCAGTTCGTGGCCCTTCCTTTCGGGTTGGCAACGGCACCCAGGATCATCACGAAGGTTCTAGGGTCTCTGCTGGCAGTTCTCAGGCCGCGGGGCATTGCAGTGGCGCCTTATCTGGAGGATATTCTGATCCAGGCGTTCTCTTATCAGCTGACAAAGTCTCATACCGGCATTGTTCTATCCTTTCTAAGGACACACGAGTGGAAGGTGAATCTAGAAAAGAGTTAATTAATTCCACAGACAAGGGTTCCTTTCCTGGGAACTCTAATAGACTCAATATCCATGAAAATCTTTTTGACGGAAGTCAGAAAGTTAAAGATTCTGAATACATGCCGAACACTTCAGTCCAATCCTCGGCTGTGAGTGGCTCAGTGCATGGAAGTAATTGGATTGATGGTGGCGGCTATGGACATCATTCCGTTTGCTCGTTTTCATCTCAGACCTCTACAACTGAGCATGCTCAGGCAGTGGAATGGAGATTATGCAAATTTGTCTCCTCAGATAGATCTGGATCAGGAGACAAGAGACTCTCTTCTTTGGTGGTTGTCGCCGGATCATCTGTCCCAAGGGACGTGCTTCCGCAGACCCTCATGGGTGATAGTGACAACGGACGCCAGTCTACTAGGTTGGGGTGCAGTCTGGAATTCCCTGAAGGCTCAGGGTGTGTGGACTCGGTCGGAATCTCTACTTCCAATCAATATTCTGGAATTGAGAGCAATATTCAATGCGCTTCAGGCTTGGCCTCAGTTGGCCTCGGCCAAATTCATCCGGTTTCAGTCGGACAACATCACTACTGTCGCTTACATCAATCATCAGGGAGGAACAAGGAGTTCCTTAGCGATGACAGAAGTATCCAAAATAATTCAGTGGGCGGAGGCTCACTCTTTTTATCTGTCAGCAATATACATCCCAGGAGTGGACAACTGGGAAGCAGATGGGGCAGACCGGAGCTGGATCTTATGGCGTCTCGTCAGAATGCCAAGCTCCCGAGATACGGATCCAGGTCCAGGGATCCTCAGGCCGAACTGATAGATGCCTTGGCAGTTCAGCCTATCTTATGTGTTTCCACCATTTGCTCTCCTTCCCGGGGTGATTGCTCGGATCAAACAAGAGAGGGCTCCGGTGATTCTCATTGCTCCTGCGTGGCCTCGCAGGACTTGGTATGCCGATCTGGTGGACATGTCCTCTCTGCCACCATGGAAGCTTCCTTTGAGGAAGGACCTTCTCATTCAGGGACCCTTCCATCATCCAAATCTAGTTTCTCTGCAGCTGACTGCTTGGAGATTGAACGCTTGATTTTAACTAAGCGGGGGTTCTCTGATTCGGTCATTGATACTTTGATTCAGGCACGAAAGCCTGTTACTAGAAAGATTTACCATAAGATATGGCGTAAATATCTTTATTGGTGCGCAAATCCTAGGACTACTCATGGAGTAGGGTTAGGATTCCCAGGATTTTATCTTTTCTCCAAGAAGGATTGGAGAAAGGGTTGTCAGCAAGTTCCTTAAAGGGACAGATTTCTGCTTTGTCTATTTTGCTACAAAACGTCTGGCAGATGTTCAATCTTTTTGTCAGACTCTGACTAGAATCAGGCCTGTGTTTAGACCAATTGCTCCTCCTTGGAGTTTGAATTTAGTTCTTAATGTTCTTCAAGGGGTTCCGTTTGAACCTATGCATTCCATAGATATTAAGTTGTTATCTTGGAAAGTTTTATTTCTGGTTGCTATTTCTTCGGCTCGCAGAGTTTCTGAGCTTTCAGATTTACAATGTGATTCTCCTTATCTTATTTTCCATTCTGATAAGGTGGTGTTACATACTAAACCTGGTTTCCTTCCTAAGGTTGTTTCTAATAAGAATATTAATCAGGAAATTGTTGTTCCTTCCTTGTGTCCTAATCCTTCTAAGAAGGAGCGTCTGTTACATATCTTGGGCGTGGTCCGTGCCCTGAAGTTTTACTTGCAGACGACTAAAGATTTTCATCAATCATCTTCATTATTTGTTGTTTTTTTCCGGAAAACGTAGGGTTCAGAAAGCTATGGCTACCTCTCTCTTTCTTTTTGGCTGAAGAGTATCATCCGTCTTGCATATGAGACTGCTGGACAGCAGCCTCCTGAAAGAATTACGGCTCATTCTACTAGGGTTGTGGCTTCCTCATGGGCATTTAAAAATGATGCTTCTGTTGAACAAGGCTGCAACTTGGTCGTCTCTTCACACTTTTTCCCAATTTTACAAATTTGATACTTTTGCCTCATCCGAGGCTGTTTTTGGGAGACAGGTTCTTCAAGCAGTGGTGCCTTTCGTTTAGGTTCCTGTCTTGTCCCTCCCTTTCATCCGTGTCCTATAGCTTTGGTATTGTATCCCATAAGTAAGGATGAAATCCGTGGACTCATCATATCTTGTAAAAGAAAAGGAAATTTATGCTTACCTGATAATTTATTTATTTTTTTACGATATGACGAGTCCACGGCCCACCCTGTCATTTCTAAGACAGGTATTTATTTTTGTTAAACTTCAGTCACCTCTGCACCTTGGCTTTTCCTTTTTCTTACTAACTTCGGTCGAATGACTGGAGTGGGAGGGAAGGGAGGAGCTATATATACAGCTCTGCTGTGGTGCTCTTTGCCTCCTCCTGCTGACCAGGAGGCGTAATCCCATAAGTAAGGATGAAATCCGTGGACTCGTCATATCGTAAAAGAAATACATTTTATCAGGTAAGCATAAATTTCCTTTCCATTTATTATGTGATATCGGAACCCTTGAACTATAGACGTGTTGGACTATGAAGTCTATGCAACCTGCTTGGATGTATAGGAAGTGATGTTCTAAAAAGCCTCTAATCCATCTTGTAGACCAGGGATAGTCAACTGGAGGCTCAAGGGCTACATTTTGTCCTCTGCATCAGTTTTTGATAACTAAAATGTGTGCTTTTGGGGCAACTACAACATAAGAGCCCTCTTGAGCAGGGATTGGGACCCTTGGCCCTTTAGATGTTTCAGAACAACATTTCCCATGACGCTCAACTGGACTTCAGAGTGCCTAAGTATCATGGGTAATGTAGTTCTGAAACATCAGGAGTGCCAAGGTTCCTCATCCCTGCTCTAGAGGGAAGAACAGCAGACAGAGGGTACTCCTATAACCTTAGCTAATATTTGTTTAAAATATTAACTCCTTTTGGATAAGTTTGTCTTAGGCCACAACCAGCTTTGTTGTTTCAGCAAAGTTTTAATGACCATCCATATTTATTTTTTCGTCTCTTTATTAAGATACAAACAGATAATACTGGAAATATGTACAAACAATATAAAAAAACTAAATTTTTAGAACAAAATGGCTTCTTCAGTCAAAAGTCAGTATTTAGTGTGATCTCCCTTGGCACTAAGCACATCTTGAACTCTTTTGAAGACTGTCCTAAAGTTTTCTGAAGTAATCTTTTGGTATATTATGCAGGCTTCTTTCAACACTTCCCAGAGTTCTCCTTTAGGTTGTCTTTTATTTATTTCTTTTTCCAGGTCGTCCTATACTGCCTCTATAATTATTCAGGTCTGGACGCTGTGGAGGCCAGACCATGGCTGTCATTAGTTTTTATCAGCTGTTTTTCTCTCCAAATAGGATTTCTTTCCAATGGCATGGAGAGTCCATGATTCCATTCATTACTGTTGGGAATTCAACACCTGGCCACCAGGAGGAGGAAAAAACACCCCAGCCAAAGCTGAAGTACCCCTCCCACTTCCCATATTCCCGCAGTCGTTCTTTGCCTCTGTAACTTGGAGGAAAGCGAAGATAGTGCGCTGAAGAAATTTGGATTAAAGTCCTTTAATGGGGATATTTTTGCCAGGAGACTTTGCAGCACAGCTTCAATCTGCTGTTTCTGCTGCGCTGAGTTCCTTAGCTATTACTGTTAAGAGGAAGATGAAGGTTATGGTCTCCCAGGGGTACAGGATGGGGTTCAAGTCTTGCCCTCCAAGAGGCAGATTCCTTCTATCAAGAATCCCCTCAAACCCGGTGAAGAGAGGCATTCTTTAAGTTGTCTAAAGAATCTATCTTCCCTGGGAGTGATCATTCCAGTCTGTCCCGCAGAGCAGGGCTTAGGGTTTTATTCAAACCTTTTTGTGGTTCCCAAGAAAGAGGGAACTTTCCATCCTATTTTGGATCTAAAGTGTCTCAAGTTTCTCAAGATTCCGTCCTTCAAAATGGAGACTATCAGATCCATTCTTCCATTGGTCCAGGAGGGTCAATTCATGACCACTATATAATTGAAGGACGCATACCTTCACGTTCCGATTCACAAAGACCATTTTCAATTTCTGCGGTTTGCCTTTCTAGACAAACACTTCCAATTTGTAGCACTTCCTTTTGGTCTTGCTACAGCTCCCTGGATCTTTACAAAGGTGCTGGGAGCTCTTTTAGCAGTAGCCAGGACGCTAGGAATTGCTGTGGCTCCATACCTGGACAATATCTTGGTTCAGGCTTCATCTTTTCATTTGGCAAGATCTCACACAGACTCTTTTGTCTCTTCTTCGCAGCCACGGGTGGAAGATAAATTGGGACAAGAGTTCCCTGTTACCAGGTTTTGTTTTTTGGGGACAATCATAGATTCGGTTTCTATGAAGATCTTCCTGACGGATCTAAGACAATCCAAACTTCTCTCTGCCTGTATCTCCCTTCAATCCTCTGTACGTCCTTCAGTGGCACAATGCATGGATGTAATTGGTCTCATGGTGGCTACCATGGACATTATTCCTTTTGTTCGCTTTCATCTAAGACCTCTACAACTATGTATGCTCAGACAATGCAAAGGCGATCATTCAGATTTATCTCAACGGATCATCCTGGACAACCACACAAGAGAATCTCTTGGTGGCTCTATGAGGATAATCTGTCTCAAGTGCTTTTTGAGACCATCGTGGGAGGTTGACTACGGATGACAGCCTCCTGGGCTGGGGGGGCAGTTTGGGTTCCCTTAAAAGCTCACCGATCCTGGTTCCCGGAGGAATCTGTCCTTCCCATAAACATTCTGGTGTGTAGAAAAATGTTCAATGCTCTGGTAGCGTGGCCTCAACTACGTTCTGCCGGTTTATCAGATTTCAATCGTTCAATCGGACAACATAACATCTGTGGCTTATATCAACCATCAGGTAGGAACAAGGGGTTTCTGGCTATGAGGGAAGTCTTGCATCCTTCAGTTAGCAGAATCGCACAATTGTCACATTTCGGCCATTCATATCCATGGAGTAGACAATTGGGAAGCAGACTATCTGAGCAGACAGTTGTTCCACCCAGGGAAGTGGGCTCTTCATCCGGAAATGTTCTCCGAGAACTTTCAGGTGGATGTTTTGGCTCGCGCTGTATAAGCATCATCCGCTGCTTCATAAATATACCCCAAAATCTGGTTCTTTGTATTCTTCAAAAGGCTCCATTTGAGCCTATGCATTCTGTTGATATTAAAGGGACACTGAACCCAAATTTTTCTTTTGTGATTCAGATAGAGCATGCAATTTTAAACAACTTTCTATTTACTCCTATTATCAAATTGTCTTCATTCTCTTGGTATCTTTATTTGAAATGCATGAATGTAAGTTTAGATGCCGGCCCATTTTTGGTGAATAACCTGGGTTATTCTTGCTGATTGGTGGATAAATTCATCCACCAATTAAAAAGTGCTGTTCAGAGTTCTAAACCAAAAAAAGATGCTTAGATGCCTTCTTTTTCAAATAAAGATTGCAAGTGAATGAAGAAAAATTGATAAGAATAAATGAGAAAATTGCTTAAAATTGCATGCTCTATCTGAATCACGAAAGAAAAATTTTGGGTTCAGTGTCCCTTTAAACTTGGAAACTTGTTTTTGTTGGCTATTTCTTTTGTTCGTAGAGGCTGTTCTTCGTACTAAATTGGAATATCTTCCCAAGGTGGTCTTTGACCGCAATATCAATCAGGAGATTGTAGTTCCTTCTTTTTGTCCTAAACCACCTTCTCGGAAGAAACGTTTGCTACACAACTTGGATGTGGTGTGTGCATTAAAATTTTATCTCCATGCTATCAAAGATTATAGTCAAACTTCTTCCTTGTTTGTAGTGTATGCCGGTAGACGCAAGGGTTAAAAGGCCACTGCAACTTCTCTTTCCTTTTGGCTGAGGAGTGTCATTTGTTTGGCTATTGAGGAAGCTGGTCAGTAGCCTCCTGATAGGATTACGGCTCACTCTACCCGTGCTGTGTCTTCTTGGGCTTTTAAGAACAATCATCCATAGAACAAATATGTAAGACGGCTACTTGGTTCACTTTGCATACTTTTTATAAATTTTACAAGTTCAATGTTTTTGCCTCAGCTGAGGCCTCTTTTGGGAGAAAAGTGCTTCAAGCGGTGGTGCCTTCAGTTTATGTCCGCCTGCCTTTAGTTCTCCCTCCCTGTCTATTCTGTGTCCTCTCTGGCTTGGGTGTTGGATTCCCAACAGTAATGAATGGGATCGTGGACTCTCCATGCCATTGGAAAGAAAACAAAATTTATGCTTGTTGATAAATTATTTTCTTTCCTGGCATAAAGAGTCCATGACCTGCCCCTATTTAATTTCAAGGCAGCGTTTTCCTCCCCAATCTTCAGTCACCTATATACCCCTAGTGTTTCTCCTACTTTTTTCTTATTCCCTCGGATGAATGACTGAGGGAGTATGGGAAGTGGGAGGGATACTTAAGCTTTGGCTGGGGTATCTTTGCCTCCTCCTGGTGGCCAGATGTTGAATTCCCAACAGTAATGATTGGAATAGTGGACTCTCCATGCCAGGAATGAAAAGAATTGATCAGGTAAGCATACATTTTGTTTTCACTGCATTAGCAGTGTGCTTGGGATAGTTATCATGCTGAGAAATAAAACCAATACCAATGAGGTGCTTTCGAGAAGGAATGGCATGATGAATTAATACCTGTCTGTACTTTACATCCTTCATGATCCCATCAATTTTGGATAATATCGCCAACACCATCGGCAGAAATGCAGCCCCAAACCAGGAAAGCCCCTCCAACATGTTTCACTGAAGGATGCAAGCATTCATTCTCCCATTTCTCTCCAACTCTTCTTCTAACATATTTCCAATGATTGGACCCAAAAATTTTAGACTTAGATTTGCCACTCCATAATTCTCTTCTACTGATCTTCATTCCAATCTTTGTGAGCTTTAGCATATCTAAGACTTTTTACCCTGTTCCCCTTTCAAAAAAACAAAATGTATGCTTACCTGATAAATTACTTTCTTTCCTGGCATGGGAAGTCCACGAATCTATTCTACTTACTAGTAGTGATGTCGCGAACTGTTCGCCGGAGAACAGTTCCCGGCGATCTTAGCTTGTTCGCGTTCGCCGTAGCGGGCGATCATATGCGATGTTCGATCCGCCCCCGATTAGTCATCATTGAGGAAACTTTGACCCTGTATCTCACAGTCTGCAGACACATTTCAGCCAATCAGCAGCAGACACTCCCTCACAGACCCTCCCAGCTCCTGGGCAGCAGCCATTTTAGATTCATTACGATCCTGCATTCTTAGTGAGAGTAGGGTTAGTGCTGCTGCTGATATTATAGGGAAATTGATAGCTAGGCTAGTGTATTTAGTGTCAACTACAGTCCTGAAGGACTCATCTAATCTCTGCTGTAAGGACAGCACCCCAAAAAGCCCTTTTTAGGGCTAGAACTTCAGCCCAAAAAGCCCTTTTTAGGGCTAGAACTTCAGTCGTTTTTTTTTTTTTTTTTTTGTAATTTAATTTGCATTTGCCTGGCTGTCAGCCTGTGTGTGAGGCTCACAGCATATACTGTGATTAGTGCCACCACTGATATCTGCTTAACATTAGTGTAAATTTAAAAAAAAAAAAAAATTACATAATTTTGCTAGTGTAATCTAATTTCATTTTCTATCAGGCCTGTGTGTCAGGCACACATCATATACTGTGATTTATTACTCTGTGCCACCCCACCACTGATATCTGGTCTAACATTAGTGTAATTTAAAAAAAAACAAAAAACTTTTACATCATTTTGCTAGTGTAATCTAATTTCATTTTCCATCAGGCCTGTGTGTCAGGCACACATCATATACTGGGATTAATTCTTCTGTGCCACCACTGATATCTTATTAACATTAGTGTAAATTTAAAAAAAAAAACTTTTACATCATTTTGCTAGTGTAATCTAATTTCATTTTCCATCAGGCCTGTGTGTCAGGCCCACATCATATACTGTGATTAATAGCTCTGTTTTCCACCACTTATATCTGGTGTAACATTAGTGTAATTTTTAAAAAAAAAAAAACTTTTACATCAGTCTTCTAGTGTTATTTAATTTTAGTTGCCAGGCCAGCCTGCCACTAGTGCCAGCCTGTGTGTCAGGCTGCCAGCATATACTGTGCCTACTTCCATCCTCAGTGCCACCACTCCTATCTGGTGTAACATTAGTGTAACTTTTTTTAAAAAAAACTTTTACATCAGTCTGCTAGTGTTATTTAATTGCAGTTGCCTGCCTGCCTGCCTGCCAGCGTGTGTGCCAGGCCCACTTTCCAACTAGTGCCACGAATCATATTTGTTATAACAGTAGTGTAAATATTTAAAATAAAAACTTTTTTGACTGTGAATCATCAGTCTGCTAGTGCAATTGAATTGCAGTTTCCTGCCTGTCAGCGTGTGTGCCAGGCCCACTTGCCAACTAGTGCCACGAATCATATTTGTTATAACAGTATTGTAAATATTTAAAATAAAAACTTTTTTGACTGTTAATCATCAGTCTGCTAGTGCAATTGAATTGCAGTTGCCTGCCTGCCAGCGTGTGTGTCAGGCCCACTTGCCAACTAGTGCCACCAATCATATTTGTTATAACAGTAGTGTAAATATTTAAAATAAAAACTTTTTTGACTGTGAATCGTCAGTCTGCTAGTGCAATTGAATTGCAGTTGCCTGCCTGCCAGCATGTGTGCCAGGCCCACTTGTCAACTAGTGCCACCAATCATATTTGTTATAACAGTAGTGTCAATATTTAATAAAAAAACTTTTTTGACTGTGAATCATCAGTCTGCTAGTGCAATTGAATTGCAGTTGCCTGCCTGCCAGCGTGTGTGCCAGACCCACTTGCCAACTAGTGCCACCAATCATATTTGTTATAACAGTATTGTAAATATTTAATAAAAAAACTTTTTTGACTGTGAAACATCAGTCAGCTAGTGCAATCTAATTGCAGTTGCCTGCCTGCCAGCGTGTGTGCCAGTCCCACTTGCCAACTAGTGCCACCACTCATATTTGTTATAACAGTAGTGTAAATATTTTAAAAAAAACTTTTTTGACTGTGAAACATCAGTCAGCTAGTGCAATCTAATTGCAGTTGCCTGCCTGCCAGCGTGTGTGCCAGTCCCACTTGCCAACTAGTGCCAGCACTCATATTTGTTATAACAGTAGTGTCAATATTTAATAAAAAAACTTTTTTGACTGTGAAACATCAGTCAGCTAGTGCAATCTAATTGCAGTTGCCCGCCTGCCAGCATGTGTGCCAGTCCCACTTGCCAACTATTGCCACCACACATATTTGTTATAACAGTAGTGTCAATATTTAATAAAAAAAACTTTTTTGACTGTGAAACACCAGTCAGCTAGTGCAATCTAATTGCAGTTGCCTGCCTGCCAGCGTGTGTGCCAGTCCCACTTGCCAACTAGTGCCACCACTCATATTTGTTATAACAGTAGTGTCAATATTTAATAAAAAAACTTTTTTGACTGTGAAACATCAGTCTACTATTGTAATCTAATTGAAGTTGCCTGCCTGCCAGCGTGTGTGCCAGGCGCACTTGCCAAGTTAGTGGCACCACTCATATTTGTTGTTACAGCACTTTTAATATTTAAAAAATAAACATTTTTGACTTTGAAACACCAGTCTGCTTTTTTGTGTCAGGCTCACAGCGTATACTGTGCCCACTTGCCCAGTGCCACCACTTATATCTTGTTTAATATTAGTGTAAGTGTATGTTACAAACTGCTGTTTGTAACTGGCCCTTTAAATGAAAAATTGCCCTGCTTCCCTGGATTTTGGAGAAGCCTATTTGCCAGCCTCCTTCCACATGACTATGGCCCCTGGAAGATTGTGCCCCTGAGGACATATTGACTTTTGTTGGGTGTGTGTGGCCCTTTAAGAACCATCTGGGGACATATTCTGACTTTGATGAACAATGCCCCTTTAAGACTATGTCCCCAGACCTGTGAAATGACTTGTCCCTGGCTTTCTCCCACTTGGTTCAGTTTCATTGTGTGCCATTAAGAGTTAAATTTTGTTCAGCTTCAAGAAACCTATTCTAAATACAAGTCTGCTGGGATTAGCTCTAATTAGGTTTAGTGATCAACTTTCCCATTGTCTAATCAGACTAGTATTGATAAGGTGGACTGCATTGTTTTATTGTGTGTAATGTTATCTGCTGAAGTAAATGTTGTGGCCTGTCAAAGGGAGTGTCTCTCTATCTAATATCAAATGTGTGATGGGGGATTTTATGCCTCCCCCTGAGAGTGTCCTGTTTGCATGTAACCTGAATAAAAGCAGGCTGTGTGCTCCAGCACATCAGACCTATTTTCTGTCCCTCTAACTTGCAGCTTTGACTCATGTTTGTAGGGGACAGCTTCAGCTAATATCACTACAGGGATTGCTGACTATGGTGCTGATGATTCTTTGGTGAGCGCTAGGAGCATCCTTTTCTACGGTCCAACTTCCAGCCAGCCTGGAGGCAACCGTAACAGTGTACATTTAAAAAAAAAAAATTATGTGATGATGATGATGTTGTACCCGCTGCTGCTTCCTTTGTTGATTTATAGAAACAGAAATCGTTCCAGCTGGTGCAACAAAAGACTTTTATTATGCAAACAGGGATAAAGAAGTGACGTTTCAGGCCCACACTTGGCCTTTTCTCTAGCTTCCTTTGTTGATTTGTCAGATACAAGTGAAGCGGTTGATGATGATGTGTCCTTGGATGTCACGTGGGTGCCCGCTAGAAGAGAAGAAGAAGAGGGGGAAAGTTCAGATGGGGAGACAGAGAGGAGGAGGAAGAGACGAGCTGGAAGCAGGGGGAGGTCGTCGCAAGGAGCTAGTGGCACAGTCAGACAGCATACATCGGCACCCGGGGTCAGCCAGACAGCACGCCAATCAACCAGAATGGCGTCATCGCAGAGCTCAGCAGTGTGGCATTTTTTTTTTGTGTGTCTGCCTCTGACAACAGCGATGCCATTTGCAACCTGTCTAAAAAGAAACTGAGTCGTGGGAAGTCCAACACCCACCTAGGTGCAACTGCTTTGCGAAGGCACATGGTCTCACATCACAAACGCTGATGGGAAGAACACATGAGTAGAAGCAGCACACAAACTCAAAGCCGCCATCCTCCTCCTGGTCCAGCATCTTCAGCCACGTCAACCACTGCTGTCCTCCTTGCCCCCTCTCAACCATCCTCCACTCAGTCTCTCTTACGTAGCAGTTCCTGGTCATCTGCCCACAGTGAGGTGTCTGTCAAGGACATGTTTGAGTGTAAGAAGCCAATTTCCCAAAGTCACCCCCTTGCCCGGCGTCTGACAGCTGGCTTGTCTGAACTCTTAGCCCGCCAGCTTTTACCTTACAAGCTGGTGGAGTCTGAGGCATTCAAAAAATGTGTTGCTATTGGGACACCGCAGTGGAAGGTACCCGGCCGAAATTTCTTTTCACAAAAGTCAATCCCCAACCTGTACTCGATTGTGCGAAAGGAAGTAATGGCATGTCTGGCACACAGCGTTGGGGCAAGGTTCCATCTGACCACTGATAGCTGGTCTGCAAAGCATGGTCAGGGCAGGTATATCACCTACACTGCGCATTGGGTAAACCTGCTGACAAGCATGGAATGCGTGGCTCTGCAGAGGAGTTGGTGACACCGCCACGACTTGCAGGCAGGCCTGCTGCTACCTCCTCTACTCCATCCTCTTCCATAACCTCTTCCTCTGCTGAGTCCTCCTCTTCTACTGCTGTGTCTTGCTCCACATCAACGGCACCCCCCCAGCTCCCCAGGTACTATTCAACATCCCGGATACGGAAGTGTCACGCTGTCTTGGGGTTGACTTGACTGAAAGTCGAGAGTCACACTGCACCAGCACTCCTGTCCGCCCTGAACGCAACAGTTGGATCAGTGGCTGATTCCGCACCAACTGGAGATTGGCAAAGTTGTTTCTGACAACGGAAGTAATTTGGTGGCGGCAGTGAAATTGGGCAAGTTGACACATGTGCCGTGCATGGCACATGTGTGTAATTTGATTGTACCACAATTTTTGCATAAGTACCCAGGCTTACAGGACGTCCTGAAGCAGGCCAGGAAGGTGTGTGGTCATTTCAGGCGTTCCTACACGGCCATGGCGCACTTGTCAGATATCCAGCGGCGAAACAACCTGCCAGTGAGGCGCTTGATTTGCGACAGCCCAACACGGTGGAATTCAACACTCCTAATGTTCGACCGCCTGCTCCAACAAGATAAAGCTGTTAACGAGTATTTGTATGACCGGGGTGCTAGGACAGCCTCTGGGGAGCTGGGGATTGTTTTGCCACGTTATTGGACGCTCATGCGCAATGCCTGTAGGCTCATGCGTCCTTTTGAGGAGGTGACAAACCTAGTCAGTCGCACTGAAGGCACCATCAGCGACATCATATCATTTGTTTTCTTCCTGGAGCGTGCCCTGCGAAGAGTGCTGGATCAGGCCTTAGATGAGCGTGAAGAGGAGGAGTTGTGGTGTCCATCACCACCAGAAACAGCCTTATCAGCATCGCTTGCTGGACCTGCAGGAATGCAGGAAGAGGATTGTGAGGAAGAAGTGTCAGAGGAGGAATGTGGCTTTGAGGAGGAGGAGGAAGACCAAGCACAACAGGCATCCCAGGGTGCTCGTTGTTGTCACCTATCTGGTTCCCGTGGTGTTGTACGTGGCTGGGGGGAAGAAGATAACTTCAGTGAGATCAGTGAGGATGAGGAACGGGACATGATTAGCTCGGCATCCAACCTTGTGCAAATGGGGTCTTTCATGCTGTCGCGCCTGTTGAGGGACCCTCATATAAAAAAGCTGAAGGAGAACGACCTGTACTGGGTGTCAACGCTACTAGACCCCCGGTATAAGCATAAAGTGACTGAAATTTTACCGAATTCCCGCAAGTCGGAAAGGATGGAGCAGTTCAAAAATAAATTAAAAAGTATGCTTTTCGCAGCGTATAAGGGTGATGTCACAGCACAACGGGAATCTAACAGGGGAAGAGATGAAAGTAATCCTCCTCCTCCTCCCACGACTGCGCCGGCAAGGACAGGATGCTTTCCAGACGTGTTGTTGATGGAGGACATGCGGACCTTTTTAACTCCTATGCAAAGCCACAGCCCTTCGGGATCCAGCCTCAGAGAACGACTCAACCGACAGGTAGCAGACTACTTCGCATTAACTGCGGATCTCAACACTCTGAGGAGCGATGGACCCCTTGACTACTGGGTGTGCAGGCTTGACCTGTGGCCTGAGCTATCCCAATTTGCAATCGAACGTCTGGCCTGCCCCGCTTCAAGTGTCCTGTCAGAAAGGACCTTCAGTGCAGCAGGAGGTATTGTCACTGAGAAGAGAAGTCGCCTTGGTCAAAAAAGTCTTGCTTATCTCACCTTTATTAAAATGAATGAGGGATGGATCCCGAAGGGACTGACATTGTGCGATACATTAGAGTAAAAAAGGCATGATGAGATGACGAGCTGCCTTTGGCTACAAAAGGTACACACGCTGCTGTATTTTATCTTCGGATGACTTGCGTGACTTATCCACCAACAACTAGGGTTCAAGCCGCAATGTTTTAGGGCACTTTCTAACTGTCAAACAAACATAAATTTTTCTGGCTGCTGCTACAGCAGCGGCTGCAACAATACCTAATTTTTCTGGCATTTGTACATGCCTAATTTTTCTGGACTCTGGTGCTGCACTGTGGCTACAAAACCCAAGCCAAAAAAAAGGCACTTAACAGTGATTAAACTGTTAAGAATAGTACTACTTAACACACAACTCATATCTAGTCGCATAGTAGATTGCACACGCAGTGCCCCAAATTTGAAGTAGGAGGACCGACCAAGCATCTTTTTCCATCTCCCGGTTCCTGAAAATTATCTCCGGGTTCCTAAAATCGATGCCATACCTGTACTCGATTGTGCAAAATGATGGCATATGTGGTATTTCATGCTGTTGTGCCTGTTGAGGGTCGTGGACCATCGTCTAAAAAAGGCTTTAGGAGAACGACCTGTACTGGGTGTCCAAGCATGTTTTTTGTTCAATTTCCCAATTCCTAAAAATTGTCTCCGGGTTCCTAAAATCGATGCCATACCTGTACTCTATTGTTCAAAAGGATGGCATATGTGTTGTTTCATGCTGTTGTGCCTGTTGAGGGTCGTGGACCATCGTATAAAAAGGCTGAAGGAGAACGACCTGTACTGGGTGTCCAAGCATGTTTTTCGTTCAATTTCCCGGTTCCTAAAAATTATCTCCGGGTTCCTAAAATCGATGCCATACCTGTACTCTATTGTGCAAAAGGATGGCATATGTGGTGTTTCATGCTGTTGTGCCTGTTGAGGGTCGGGGACACCCGTATAAAAAGGCTGAAGGAGAACGACCAGTACTGGGTGTCCAAGCATCTTTTTCCATCTCCCGGTTCATAAAATTTTTCTCCGGGTTCCTAAAATCGATGCCATACCTGTACTCTATTGTGCAAAAGGATGGCATATGTGGTATTTCATGCTGTTGTGCCTGTTGAGGGTCGTGGACCATCATATAAAAAGGCTGAAGGAGAACGACCTGTACTGGGTGTCCAAGCATCTTTTTTGTTCAATTTCCCGGTTCCTAAAAATTATCTCCGTAGACTCCGGATTCCTAAAATCGATGCCATACCTGTACTCGATTGTGCAAAAGGATGGCATATGTGGTATTTCATGCTGTTGTGCCTGTTGAGGGTCGGGGACCCAAGTATAAATAGGCTGAAGGAGAACGACCTGTACTGGGTGTCCAAGCATCTTTTTTGTTCAATTTCCCGGTTCCTAAAAATTATCTCCGGAGACCCCGGGTTCCTAAAATCGATGCCATACCTGTATTCGATTGTGCAAAAGGATGGCATATGTGGTTTTTCATGCTGTTGTGCCTGTTGAGGGTCGTGGACCATCGTATAAAAAGGCTGAAGGAGAACGACCTGTACTGGGTGTCCAAGCATCTTTTTTGTTCAATTTCCCGGTTCCTAAAAATTGTCTCCGGGTTCCTAAAATCGATCCCATACCTGGACTCTATTGTTCAAAAGGATGGCATATGTGGTGTTTCATGCTGTTGTGCCTGTTGAGGGTCGGGGACACCCGTATAAAAAGGCTGAAGGAGAACGATCAGTACTGGGTGTCCAAGCATCTTTTTCCATCTCCAGGTTCATAAAAATTTTCTCCGGGTTCCTAAAATCGATGCCATACCTGTACTCTATTGTGCAAAAGGATGGCATATGTGGTATTTCATGCTGTTGTGCCTGTTGAGGGTCGTGGACCATCCTATAAAAAGGCTGAAGGAGAACGACCTGTACTGGGTGTCCAAGCATGTTTTTTGTTCAATTTCCCGGTTCCTAAAAATTATCTCCGGGTTCCCAAAATCGATGCCATACCTGTACTCTACTGTACAAAAGGATGGCATATGTGGTGTTTCATGCTGTTGTGCCTGTTGAGGGTCGTGGACCATCGTATAAAAAGGCTGAAGGAGAACAACCTGTACTGGGTGTCCAAGCATCTTTTTTGTTCAATTTCCCGGTTCCTAAAAATTATCTCCGGGTTCCTAAAATCGATGCCATACCTGTACTCTATTGTGCAAAAGGATGGCATATGTGGAGTTTTATGCTGTTGTGCCTGTTGAGAGTCGTGGACCATCGTATAAAAAGGCTGAAGGAGAACGACCTGTACTGGGTGTCCAAGCATCTTTTTTGTTCAATTTCCCGGTTCCTAAAAATTATCTCTGGGTTCCTAAAATCGATGCCATACTTATACTCTATTGTGCAAAAGGATGGCATATGTGGTATTTCATGCTGTTGTGCCTGTTGAGGGTCGTGGACCATCGTATAAAAAGGCTGAAGGAGAACGACCTGTACTGGGTGTCCAAGCATCTTTTTCGATGCCATACCTGTACTCTATTGTGCAAAAGGAACTAACCTTACCATGGGTCCCAGTTCGCATGTTTTATTGTTATACTTTGTTGGGGTAATCAGGCAGGCCATATAGACCTCCCCCGATAGGGGGAGTTACAGGGATTAAAGTGCTAAGAATAGTACTACTTAACACAACCTAGTTACCATGGGTCCCAGACCACATGTTTTGTTGTTATACTTTGTCAGGGTAATCATGCAGGCCATATAGACCTCCCTGATAGGGGGAGTTACAGGGATTAAAGTGCTAAGAATAGTACTACTTAACACAACCTAGTTACCATGGGTCCCAGACCACATGCTTTGTTGTTATACTTTGTCAGGGTAATCATGCAGGCCATATAGACCTCCCCCGATATGGGAAGTAACAGATATTAAACTGCTAAGAACAGTACTACTTAACACAACCTAGTTACCATGGGTCCCAGACCGCATGTCTTGTTGTTATACTTTGTCAGGGTAATCATGCAGGCCATATAGACCTCCCCAGATAGGGGGAGTAACAGGTATTAAACTGCTAAGAACAGTACTACTTAACACAACCTAGTTACCATGGGTCCTAGATCGCATGTCTTGTTGATATACTTTGTCAGGGTAATCATGCAGGCCATATAGACCTCTCCCGATAGGGGGAGTAACATGGATTAAAGTGCTAAGAATAGTACTAATATAAACACAACCTAGTTACCATGGGTCCCAGACCGCATGTTTTTTTGTTATACTTTGTCAGGGTAATCATGCAGGCCATATAGACCTCCCCCGATATGGGGAGTAACAGGTATTAAACTGCTAAGAACAGTACTACTTAACACAACCTAGTTACCATGGGTCCCAGACCGCATGTCTTGTTATACTTTGTCAGGGTAATCATGCAGGCCATATAGACCTCCCCAGATAGGGAGAGTAACAGGTATTAAACTGCTAAGAACAGTACTACTTAACACAACCTAGTTACCATGGGTCGCAGACCGCATGTCTTGTTGTTATACTTTGTCAGGGTAATCATGCAGGCCATATAGACCTCCCCCAATATGGGGAGTTACAGGGATTAAAGTGCTAAGAACAGTACTACTTAACACAACCTAGTTACCATGGGTCTCAGACCACATGTTTTGTTGTTATACTTTGTCAGGGTAATCATGCAGGCCCTATAGACCTCTCCAGATAGGGGGAGTAACAGGTATAAAACTGCTAAGAACAGTACTACTTAACACAACCTAGTTACCATGGGTCCCATCCCAGACCGCATGTCTTGTTGTTATACTTTGTCAGGGTAATCATGCAGGCCATATAGACCTCCCCAGATAGGGGGAGTAACAGGTATTAAACTGCTAAGAACAGTACTACTTAACACAACCTAGTTACCATGGGTCCCAGACCGCATGTCTTGTTGTTATACTTTGTCAGGGTTATCATGCAGGCCATATAGACCTCCCCCGATATGGGGAGTTACAGGGATTAAAGTTCTAAGAACAGTACTACTTAACACAACCTAGTTACCATGGGTCCCAGACCGCATGTCTTGTTCTTATACTTTGTCAGGGTAATCATGCAGGCCATATAGACCTCCCCCGATAGAGGGAGTAACAGGTATTAAACTGCTAAGAACAGTAGTACTTAACACAACCAAGTTACCATGGGTCCCAGACCTCATGTCTTGTTGATATGCTTTGTCAGGGTAATCATGCAGGCCATATAGACCTCCCTGATAGGGGGAGTTACAGGGATTAAAGTGCTAAGAATAGTACTACTTAACACAACCTAGTTACCATGGGTCCCAGACCACATGTTTTGTTGTTATACTTTGTCAGGGTAATCATGCAGGCCATATAGACCTCCCTGATAGGGGGAGTTACAGGGATTAAAGTGCTAAGAATAGTACTACTTAACACAACCTAGTTACCATGGGTCCCAGACCACATGCTTTGTTGTTATACTTTGTCAGGGTAATCATGCAGGCCATATAGACCTCCCCCGATATGGGAAGTAACAGATATTAAACTGCTAAGAACAGTACTACTTAACACAACCTAGTTACCATGGGTCCCAGACCGCATGTCTTGTTGTTATACTTTGTCAGGGTAATCATGCAGGCCATATAGACCTCCCCAGATAGGGGGAGTAACAGGTATTAAACTGCTAAGAACAGTACTACTTAACACAACCTAGTTACCATGGGTCCTAGATCGCATGTCTTGTTGATATACTTTGTCAGGGTAATCATGCAGGCCATATAGACCTCTCCCGATAGGGGGAGTAACATGGATTAAAGTGCTAAGAATAGTACTAATATAAACACAACCTAGTTACCATGGGTCCCAGACCGCATGTTTTTTTGTTATACTTTGTCAGGGTAATCATGCAGGCCATATAGACCTCCCCCGATATGGGGAGTAACAGGTATTAAACTGCTAAGAACAGTACTACTTAACACAACCTAGTTACCATGGGTCCCAGACCGCATGTCTTGTTATACTTTGTCAGGGTAATCATGCAGGCCATATAGACCTCCCCAGATAGGGAGAGTAACAGGTATTAAACTGCTAAGAACAGTACTACTTAACACAACCTAGTTACCATGGGTCGCAGACCGCATGTCTTGTTGTTATACTTTGTCAGGGTAATCATGCAGGCCATATAGACCTCCCCCAATATGGGGAGTTACAGGGATTAAAGTGCTAAGAACAGTACTACTTAACACAACCTAGTTACCATGGGTCTCAGACCACATGTTTTGTTGTTATACTTTGTCAGGGTAATCATGCAGGCCCTATAGACCTCTCCAGATAGGGGGAGTAACAGGTATAAAACTGCTAAGAACAGTACTACTTAACACAACCTAGTTACCATGGGTCCCATCCCAGACCGCATGTCTTGTTGTTATACTTTGTCAGGGTAATCATGCAGGCCATATAGACCTCCCCAGATAGGGGGAGTAACAGGTATTAAACTGCTAAGAACAGTACTACTTAACACAACCTAGTTACCATGGGTCCCAGACCGCATGTCTTGTTGTTATACTTTGTCAGGGTTATCATGCAGGCCATATAGACCTCCCCCGATATGGGGAGTTACAGGGATTAAAGTTCTAAGAACAGTACTACTTAACACAACCTAGTTACCATGGGTCCCAGACCGCATGTCTTGTTCTTATACTTTGTCAGGGTAATCATGCAGGCCATATAGACCTCCCCCGATAGAGGGAGTAACAGGTATTAAACTGCTAAGAACAGTAGTACTTAACACAACCAAGTTACCATGGGTCCCAGACCTCATGTCTTGTTGATATGCTTTGTCAGGGTAATCATGCAGGCCATATAGACCTCCCCCGATAGGGGGAGTAACATGGATTAAAGTGCTAAGAATAGTACTAAAATAAACACAACCTAGTTACCATGGGTCCCAAACCGCATGTTTTGTTGTTATACTTTGTCAGGGTAATCATGCAGGCCATATAGACCTCCCCCGATAGGGGGAGTTACAGGGAATAAAGTGCTAAGAATAGTACTACTTAACACAACCTAGTTACCATGGGTCCCACACCGCATGTTTTGTTGTTATACTTTGTCAGGGTAATCATGCAGGCCATATAGACCTCCCCAGATAGGGGGAGTAACAGGTATTAAACTGCTAAGAACAGTACTACTTAACACAACCTAGTTACCATGGGTCCCAGACCACATGTTTTGTTGTTATACTTTGTCAGGGTAATCATGCAGGCCATATAGACCTCCCCGATAGGGGGAGTTACAGGGATTAAAGTGCTAAGAATAGTACTACTTAACACAACCTAGTTACCATGGGTCCCAGACCGGATGTTTTGTTTTATACTTTGTCAGGGTAATCATGCAGGCCATATAGACCTCCCCCGATATGGGAAGTAACAGGTATTAAACTGCTAAGAACAGTACTACTTAACACAACCTAGTTACCATGGGTCCCAGACCGCATGTCTTGTTGTTATACTTTGTCAGGGTAATCATGCAGGCCAAATAGACCTCCCCAGATAGGGGGAGTAACAGGTATTAAACTGCTAAGAACAGTACTACTTAACACAACCTAGTTACCATGGGTCCTAGATCGCATGTCTTGTTGATATACTTTGTCAGGGTAATCATGCAGGCCATATAGACCTCTCCCGATAGGGGGAGTAACATGGATTAAAGTGCTAAGAATAGTACTAATATAAACACAACCTAGTTACCATGGGTCCCAGACCGCATGTTTTGTTGTTATACTTTGTCAGGGTAATCATGCAGGCCATATAGACCTCCCCCAATAGAGGGAGTTACAGGGATTAAAGTGCTAAGAATAGTACTACTTAACACAACCTAGTTACCATGGGTCCCATCCCAGACCGCATGTTTTGTTGTTATACTTTGTCAGGGTAATCATGCAGGCCATATAGACCTCCCCCGATATGGGGAGTAACAGGTATTAAACTGCTAAGAACAGTACTACTTAACACAACCTAGTTACCATGGGTCCCAGACCGCATGTCTTGTTATACTTTGTCAGGGTAATCATGCAGGCCATATAGACCTCCCCAGATAGGGGGAGTAACAGGTATTAAACTGCTAAGAACAGTACTACTTAACACAACCTAGTTACCATGGGTCCCAGACAACATGTTTTGTTGTTATACTTTGTCAGGGTAATCATGCAGGCCATATAGACCTCCCCCAATATGGGGAGTTACAGGGATTAAAGTGCTAAGAACAGTACTACTTAACACAACCTAGTTACCATGGGTCCCAGACCACATGTTTTGTTGTTATACTTTGTCAGGGTAATCATGCAGGCCTTATAGACCTCTCCAGATAGGGGGAGTAACAGGTATAAAACTGCTAAGAACAGTACTACTTAACACAACCTAGTTACCATGGGTCCCATCCCAGACCGCATGTCTTGTTTTTATACTTTGTCAGGGTAATCATGCAGGCCATATAGACCTCCCCAGATAGGGGGAGTAACAGGTATTAAACTGCTAAGAACAGTACTACTTAACACAACCTAGTTACCATGGGTCCCAGACCGCATGTCTTGTTATACTTTGTCAGGGTAATCATGCAGGCCATATAGACCTCCCCAGATAGGGAGAGTAACAGGTATTAAACTGCTAAGAACAGTACTACTTAACACAACCTAGTTACCATGGGTCCCAGACCGCATGTCTTGTTGTTATACTTTGTCAGGGTTATCATGCAGGCCATATAGACCTCCCCCGATATGGGGAGTTATAGGGATTAAAGTTCTAAGAACAGTACTACTTAACACAACCTAGTTACCATGGGTCTCAGACCACATGTTTTGTTGTTATACTTTGTCAGGGTAATCATGCAGGCCATATAGACCTCCCCCGATAGGGGGAGTTACAGGGATTAAAGTGCTAGAACAGTACTACTTAACAAAACCTAATTACCATGGGTCCCATCCCAGACCGCATGTCTTGTTGTTATACTTTGTCAGGGTAATCATGCAGGCCATATAGACCTCCCCAGATAGGGGGAGTAACAGGTATTAAACTGCTAAGAACAGTACTACTTAACACAACCAAGTTACCATGGGTCCCAGACCTCATGTCTTGTTGTTATACTTTGTCAGGGTAATCATGCAGGCCATATAGACCTCCCCCGATAGAGGGAGTAACAGGTATTAAACTGCTAAGAACAGTACTACTTAACACAACCAAGTTACCATGGGTCCCAGACCTCATGTCTTGTTGTTATACTTTGTCAGGGTAATCATGCAGGCCATATAGACCTCCCCCGATAGAGGGAGTAACAGGTATTAAACTGCTAAGAACAGTACTACTTAACACAACCTAGTTACCATGGGTCCCAGACCACATGCTTTGTTGTTATACTTTGTCAGGGTAATCATGCAGGCCATATAGACCTCCCCCAATAGAGGGAGTTACAGGGATTAAAGTGCTAAGAATAGTACTACTTAACACAACCTAGTTACCATGGGTCCCAGACCGAATGTTTTGTTGTTATACTTTGTCAGGGTAATCATGCAGGCCATATAGACCTCCCCCGATATGGGGAGTAACAGGTATTAAACTGCTAAGAACAGTACTACTTAACACAACCTAGTTACCATGGGTCCCAGACCGCATGTCTTGTTATACTTTGTCAGGGTAATCATGCAGGCCATATAGACCTCCCCAGATAGGGGGAGTAACAGGTATTAAACTGCTAAGAACAGTACTACTTAACACAACCTAGTTACCATGGGTCACAGACCACATGTTTTGTTGTTATACTTTGTCAGGGTAATCATGCAGGCCATATAGACCTCCCCCAATATGGGGAGTTACAGGGATTAAAGTGCTAAGAACAGTACTACTTAACACAACCTAGTTACCATGGGTCCCAGACCACATGTTTTGTTGTTATACTTTGTCAGGGTAATCATGCAGGCCTTATAGACCTCTCCAGATAGGGGGAGTAACAGGTATAAAACTGCTAAGAACAGTACTACTTAACACAACCTAGTTACCATGGGTCCCAGACCACATGTTTTGTTGTTATACTTTGTCAGGGTAATCATGCAGGCCTTATAGACCTCTCCAGATAGGGGGAGTAACAGGTATAAAACTGCTAAGAACAGTACTACTTAACACAACCTAGTTACCATGGGTCCCATCCCAGACCGCATGTCTTGTTTTTATACTTTGTCAGGGTAATCATGCAGGCCATATAGACCTCCCCAGATAGGGGGAGTAACAGGTATTAAACTGCTAAGAACAGTACTACTTAACACAACCTAGTTACCATGGGTCCCAGACCGCATGTCTTGTTATACTTTGTCAGGGTAATCATGCAGGCCATATAGACCTCCCCAGATAGGGAGAGTAACAGGTATTAAACTGCTAAGAACAGTACTACTTAACACAACCTAGTTACCATGGGTCCCAGACCGCATGTCTTGTTGTTATACTTTGTCAGGGTAATCATGCAGGCCATATAGACCTCCCCCAATATGGGGAGTTACAGGGATTAAAGTGCTAAGAACAGTACTACTTAACACAACCTAGTTACCATGGGTCACAGACCACATGTTTTGTTGTTATACTTTGTCAGGGTAATCATGCAGGCCTTATAGACCTCTCCAGATAGGGGGAGTAACAGGTATAAAACTGCTAAGAACAGTACTACTTAACACAACCTAGTTACCATGGGTCCCATCCCAGACCGCATGTCTTGTTTTTATACTTTGTCAGGGTAATCATGCAGGCCATATAGACCTCCCCAGATAGGGGGAGTAACAGGTATTAAACTGCTAAGAACAGTACTACTTAACACAACCTAGTTACCATGGGTCCCAGACAACATGTTTTGTTGTTATACTTTGTCAGGGTAATCATGCAGGCCATATAGACCTCCCCCGATAGGGGGAGTTACAGGGATTAAAGTGCTAAGAACAGTACTACTTAACACAACCTAGTTACCATGGGTCCCAGACCACATGTTTTGTTGTTATACTTTGTCAGGGTAATCATGCAGGCCTTATAGACCTCTCCAGATAGGGGGAGTAACAGGTATAAAACTGCTAAGAACAGTACTACTTAACACAACCTAGTTACCATGGGTCCCATCCCAGACCGCATGTCTTGTTTTTATACTTTGTCAGGGTAATCATGCAGGCCATATAGACCTCCCCAGATAGGGGGAGTAACAGGTATTAAACTGCTAAGAACAGTACTACTTAACACAACCTAGTTACCATGGGTCCCAGACCGCATGTCTTGTTATACTTTGTCAGGGTAATCATGCAGGCCATATAGACCTCCCCAGATAGGGAGAGTAACAGGTATTAAACTGCTAAGAACAGTACTACTTAACACAACCTAGTTACCATGGGTCCCAGACCGCATGTCTTGTTGTTATACTTTGTCAGGGTAATCATGCAGGCCATATAGACCTCCCCCAATATGGGGAGTTACAGGGATTAAAGTGCTAAGAACAGTACTACTTAACACAACCTAGTTACCATGGGTCCCAGACCACATGTTTTGTTGTTATACTTTGTCAGGGTAATCATGCAGGCCTTATAGACCTCTCCAGATAGGGGGAGTAACAGGTATAAAACTGCTAAGAGCAGTAGTACTTAACACAACCTAGTTACCATGGGTCCCATCCCAGACCGCATGTCTTGTTTTTATACTTTGTCAGGGTAATCATGCAGGCCATATAGACCTCCCCAGATAGGGGGAGTAACAGGTATTAAACTGCTAAGAACAGTACTACTTAACACAACCTAGTTACCATGGGTCCCAGACCGCATGTCTTGTTGTTATACTTTGTCAGGGTTATCATGCAGGCCATATAGACCTCCCCCGATATGGGGAGTTACAGGGATTAAAGTTCTAAGAACAGTACTACTTAACACAACCTAGTTACCATGGGTCCCATCCCAGACCGCATGTCTTGTTGTTATACTTTGTCAGGGTAATCATGCAGGCCATATAGACCTCCCCAGATAGGGGGAGTAACAGGTATTAAACTGCTAAGAACAGTACTACTTAACACAACCTAGTTACCATGGGTCCCAGACCGCATGTCTTGTTGTTATACTTTGTCAGGGTTATCATGCAGGCCATATAGATCTCCCCCGATATGGGGAGTTACAGGGATTAAAGTTCTAAGAACAGTACTACTTAACACAACCTAGTTACCATGGGTCCCAGACCGCATGTCTTGTTGTTATACTTTGTCAGGGTAATCATGCAGGCCATATAGACCTCCCCCGATAGAGGGAGTAACAGGTATTAAACTGCTAAGAACAGTACTACTTAACACAACCAAGTTACCATGGGTCCCAGACCTCATGTCTTGTTGATATGCTTTGTCAGGGTAATCATGCAGGCCATATAGACCTCCCCCGATAGGGGGAGTAACATGGATTAAAGTGCTAAGAATAGTACTAAAATAAACACAACCTAGTTACCATGGGTCCCAAACCGCATGTTTTGTTGTTATACTTTGTCAGGGTAATCATGCAGGCCATATAGACCTCCCCAGATAGGGGGAGTAACAGGTATTAAACTGCTAAGAACAGTACTACTTAACACAACCTAGTTACCATGGGTCCCAGACCGCATGTCTTGTTGTTATACTTTGTCAGGGTTATCATGCAGGCCATATAGACCTCCCCCGATATGGGGAGTTATAGGGATTAAAGTTCTAAGAACAGTACTACTTAACACAACCTAGTTACCATGGGTCTCAGACCACATGTTTTGTTGTTATACTTTGTCAGGGTAATCATGCAGGCCATATAGACCTCCCCCGATAGGGGGAGTTACAGGGATTAAAGTGCTAGAACAGTACTACTTAACAAAACCTAATTACCATGGGTCCCATCCCAGACCGCATGTCTTGTTGTTATACTTTGTCAGGGTAATCATGCAGGCCATATAGACCTCCCCAGATAGGGGGAGTAACAGGTATTAAACTGCTAAGAACAGTACTACTTAACACAATCAAGTTACCATGGGTCCCAGACCTCATGTCTTGTTGTTATACTTTGTCAGGGTAATCATGCAGGCCATATAGACCTCCCCCGATAGAGGGAGTAACAGGTATTAAACTGCTAAGAACAGTACTACTTAACACAACCAAGTTACCATGGGTCCCAGACCTCATGTCTTGTTGATATGCTTTGTCAGGGTAATCATGCAGGCCATATAGACCTCCCCCGATAGGGGGAGTAACATGGATTAAAGTGCTAAGAATAGTACTAAAATAAACACAACCTAGTTACCATGGGTCCCAAACCGCATGTTTTGTTGTTATACTTTGTCAGGGTAATCATGCAGGCCATATAGACCTCCCCAGATAGGGGGAGTAACAGGTATTAAACTGCTAAGAACAGTACTACTTAACACAACCTAGTTACCATGGGTCCCAGACCGCATGTCTTGTTGTTATACTTTGTCAGGGTAATCATGCAGGCCATATAGACCTCCCCAGATAGGGGGGGAGTAGACAGGTATTAAACTGCTAAGAACAGTACTACTTAACAACAACCTAGATACCATGGGTCCAGACCGCATGTCTTGTTGTTATAACTTTGTCAGGGTAATCATGCAGGCCATATAGACCTCCCCGATAGGGGGAGTAACAGGGATTAAAGCTGCTAAGAACAGTACTACTAACACAACCTAGTTACCATGGGTCTTCCAGACCCAATGTCTTTGTTGATATACTTTGGTCAGGGTAATCATGCAGGCCATATAGACCTCCCCCGATAGGGTGAGTTACAGGTTAAAAGTGCTAGAACAGTACTACTTAACAAAACCCTAATTACCATGGGTCCCATCCCAGGACCGCATGTCTTGTTGTTATACTTTGTCAGGGTAATCATGCAGGCCATATAGACCTCCCCAGATAGGGGGAGTAACAGGTATTAAACTGCTAAGAACAGTACTACTTAACACAACCAAGTTACCATGGGTCCCAGACCTCATGTCTTGTTGATATGCTTTGTCAGGGTAATCATGCAGGCCATATAGACCTCCCCCGATAGGGGGAGTAACATGGATTAAAGTGCTAAGAATAGTACTAAAATAAACACAACCTAGTTACCATGGGTCCCAAACCGCATGTTTTGTTGTTATACTTTGTCAGGGTAATCATGCAGGCCATATAGACCTCCCCCGATAGGGGGAGTTACAGGGAATAAAGTGCTAAGAATAGTACTACTTAACACAACCTAGTTACCATGGGTCCCAGACCGCATGTTTTGTTGTTATACTTTGTCAGGGTAATCATGCAGGCCATATAGACCTCCTCCGATAGGGGGAGTAACAGGTATTAAACTGCTAAGAACAGTACTACTTAACACAATCTAGTTACCATGGGTTCCAGACTGCATGTCTTGTTGATATACTTTGTCAGGGTAATCATGCAGGCCATATAGACCTCCCCCGATAGGGGGAGTAACATGGATTAAAGTGCTAAGAATAGTACTAATATAAACACAACCTAGTTACCATGGGTCCCAGACCACATGTTTTGTTGTTATACTTTGTCAGGGTAATCATGCAGGCCATATAGACCTCCCCCGATAGGGGGAGTTACAGGGATTAAACTGCTAAGAACAGTACTACTTAACACAACCTAGTTACCATGGGTCCCAGACCGCATGTCTTGTTGATATACTTTGTCAGGTTAATCATGCAGGCCATATAGAACTCCCCCGATAGGGGGAGTAACAGGGATTAAAGTGCTAAGAATAGTACTACTTAACACAACCTAGTTACCATGGGTCCCAGACCGCATGTTTTATTATTATACTTTTGTCAGGGTAATTATATATCTATCAAATCTATTTATCTTCTATCGATTCTATCTAACTTTCTATCAATCTATGTATATCTATCATATCTATCTATCTCGTGGCCGGACTGATTTGAGACAGCCACTTGTGTTTAGGCCATATTTGATGTAGGAGGACAGACCAATCATCTTCTTCCATCTCCTTGTTCCAAAAATGCAGGCCATATAGACCTCCCCGATAGGGGGAGTAACAGGTAGTAAACTGCTAAGAATAGTACTACTTAACACACCACGGGTCCAAGACCGCATGTCTTATTGTTCTACTCTGTCAGGGAAATTATATATCTATCAAATCTATCTATTTATCTATCGAATCTATCTAACTATCAATCGTATCTATCAAATATATATTGCATCTATTGATCTATGTAATTCGTATCTATCAAATGTATATTGTATCTTTTGATCTATGTAATTCGTATCTATCAAATGTATATTGCATCTATTGATCTATGTAATTCGTATCTATCAAATGTATATTGCATCTATTGATCTATGTAATTTGTATCTATCATATGTATATTGCATCTATTAATCTATGTAATCTATGTATCTATCTATCAAATCTATCTATCTCGTGGTTGTGCAAATGGACTGTTTGCGGTTGTTTGCGGTGCGTTACACGGAGAGTTTGGTCTGTCATTGTGAAGCGGGCGTAACCCTTATACTACCTGATCGATACAACATCATACCTGATGTTTTAAAGCACGTTATTCAAAAAAAATTTAGGAATGTTAGGTGCCCTTTATGGATTAAAACCAGACTCTGCATCAACTATGTAATTTTCCGTGGGAGTTTTGCCATGGATCCCCCTCCGGCATGCCACCGTCCAGGTGTTAGTCCCCTTGAAACAACTTTTCCATCACTATTGTGGCCAGAAAGAGTCCTTGTGGGTTTTAACGTTCGCCTGCCTATTGAAGTCAGTGGCGATTTGCGCGGTTTGCCGGTTCGCGAACAGTAGTGGAAGTTCGAATCCGCCGTTCGCGAACCGAAATTTTAAGGTTCGTGACATCACTACTTACTAGTGGGAGTTCAACTCTTGGTCACCAAGAGGAGGCAAAGAACGCCCCAGCAGAGCTGTTAAGTATCACTGCTACTTCCCATAAGCCCCCAGTCATTCAGCCAAAGGAATATGGAAAGAGAAGATGACACCAGGGTGTAAAGGTGCCTGGACTTTATACAAAAAAAACCGTCTTAAAGGGACAGTCTACAATAGAATTGTTATTGTTTTAAAAGATAAATAATCCCTTTATTACCCATTCCCCAGTTTTGCATAACCAATACAGTTATACTGTATTAATATACTTTTTACCTCTGTGATTACCTTGTATCTAAGAACCTTCTTCCAGCCCCCTGATCACATGACCGTGAGTGTTTATTATCTATTGTCTTGCATTTAGCATTGTGTTGGGCTATATCTTAAATAACTCCCTGTGCCTGAACACAGTGTTATCTATATGGCCCATGTGTACTTTCAGTCTCTTTGTGTTGAAAAGGAATTTAAAAAGCATGTGATAAGAGGCAGCCCTCAAGTGCTTAGAAATTGACATATGAGTATGCCTAGGTTTAGTTTCAACTAAGAATACTAAGAGAAAAAAAGCAAATTTGATGATCAAAGTAAATTGGAAAGTTGATTAAAATTACAAGTCCTATCTGAATAATGAAGGTTTAATTTTGACTAGACTGTCCCTTTAAATCAAATTAAGGATGGGTCGTGGACTCTCCATGCCAGGAAAGAAAAGGATTTATCAGGTAAGCATAAATTTTGTTTTCTTTCCAATGGCATGAATAGTCCACAAATCCATTCTAATTACTACTGGGAACCAATACCCAAGCTAGAGGACACAGAATGGAAGGGCGGCAGAACAAGACAGACAGACCTAAACAAAAGGCACCACCGCTTGAAGAACTTTCCTCCCACAAAAATCCTCAGCCGAGGCAAAAGTATCAAATTTGTAGAATTTGGAAAAGGTATGCAACAAGGACCAAGTGGCCGCCTTGCAGATGTGTTCCACAGAAGATTCATTTCTTTCTAATGACACGAGTCCACAGATCATCTAATTACTAATGGGAATATCACTCCTGCCCAGCAGGCATCAAAAAACACCACAGCAAAGCTGTTGAATATCACCTCCCTTCCCTCCCACCCCAGTCATTATCTTTGTTAGAGCAAGGAAGTAGTAAAGTTAGGTGTTAGAAAAGGATTCTTCAATCAAGAGTTTATTTTCTGAGTAGTACAAGATTGTGCTGCTTTGTTCAAGGATGTAGCCGTAGTCCACATCAGTCTCTTCAGTATGGCAGTGGTGGCTTTAGAGCAATGTGAACTTGTGGGACATAATTCTCACTGTGCCTCCCATATAATTTATGCTGCCCTGATTCTGAAATCCTGAGGGGAATACTCCGTCTTTTTTCTTTCCACAGGTCTATGTGAGGGAGAGGACCTCTCAAACTTGGTGAGCTGCCTTGCTGTCTGGCAGATTTATGAGGTAAGTGCCGACTTATTTATTTCTGGGAAGAAGCACTCAGAACAAGTGGGCGCTTTATTCAAAGACAAGAGAAAGTCAAAATGATGGGCTATTTTAAGTCAAAGCACTTTATTTTAAAGGGACACTTAAACTCTCCTATACTGGAGAGGACTCTCAGACAGCAGGTTATGCAGACACTGGGGCTGAGAGTAGTCTGTTTGGCTGGTATATACTGGTGATTTCACTTCTACCGGTGGTAAAACTATAAAAAAAAACAAGCTGTGTGCATTGCTACCGTCACTAGTGCGACGGCATATTGGTTTGATGCATTGTCTGATGCTATTAGGGCAGACACTCCCCTTGATGAGATCCAGGATAGGATAAAATCCCTTAAGTTGGCTAATTCCTTTATTACTGATGCTTCCCTACAGGTTATCAAACTGGGAGCAAAGATTTCATGTTTTTCTGTTCTAGCCCGCAGAGCCTTATGGTTAAAACCTTGGTCTGCGGATGTGTCATCGAAGTCTAAACTTTTAGCGATTCCTTACAAAGGGAAGACCTTGTTTGGACCGGGCTTGGCAGAAATAATCTCTGATATTACGGGAGATAAGGGTCATCTTCTCCCTCAGGATAAGAGAAACAAGCAAAAGGGACGTCAGAGTAATTTTCATTCCTTTCCTAATTTCAAGGGACATTCTTCAGCTTCCAAGCAATAACAGTCTAAACCTTCCTGGAGACCAAATCAGTCTTTGAACAAGGGAAAACAATCCAAGAAGCCTGCTGTTGAATCAAAGACAGCATGAAGGGCATGACCCCGATCCGGGACCGGATCTTGTAGGGGGCAGGATGAATGACTGAGGGAGTATGGGAAGTGGGAGGGATACTTAAGCTTTGGCTGGGGTATCTTTGCCTCTTCCTGGTGGCCGGATGTTGAATTCCCAACAGTAATGATTGGAATCGTGGACTCTCCATGCCAGGAATGAAAAGAATTGGTCAGGTAAGCATAAATTTTGTTTTCACTGCATTAGCAGTGTGCTTGGGATAGTTATCATGCTGAGAAATAAAACCAATACCAATGAGGCGCTTTCGAGAAGGAATGGCACATATACTGGTGATTTCACTTCTCCCGGCGGTAAAACTATAAAAAAAACAGCTGTGTGCATTGCTACCGTCACTAGTGCGACGGCAAATTGGTTTGATGCATTGTCTGATGCTATTAGGGCAGACACTCCCCTTGATGAGATCCAGGATAGGATAAAATCCCTTAAGTTGGCTAATTCCTTTATTACTGATGCTTCCCTACAGGTTATAAAACTGGGAGCAAAGATTTCATGTTTTTCTGTTCTAGCCCGCAGAGCCTTATGGTTAAAACCTTGGTCTGCGGATGTGTCATCGAAGTCTAAACTTTTAGCGATTCCTTACAAAGGGAAGACCTTGTTTGGACCGGGCTTGGCGGAAATAATCTCTGATATTACGGGAGATAAGGGTCATCTTCTCCCTCAGGATAAGAGAAACAAGCAAAAGGGACGTCAGAGTAATTTTCATTCCTTTCCTAATTTCAAGGGACATTCTTCAGCTTCCAAGCAATAACAGTCTAAACCTTCCTGGAGACCAAATCAGTCTTTGAACAAGGGAAAACAATCCAAGAAGCCTGCTGTTGAATCAAAGACAGCATGAAGGGCATGACCCCGATCCGGGACCGGATCTTGTAGGGGGCAGGATGAATGACTGAGGGAGTATGGGAAGTGGGAGGGATACTTAAGCTTTGGCTGGGGTATCTTTGCCTCTTCCTGGTGGCCGGATGTTGAATTCCCAACAGTAATGATTGGAATCGTGGACTCTCCATGCCAGGAATGAAAAGAATTGGTCAGGTAAGCATAAATTTTGTTTTCACTGCATTAGCAGTGTGCTTGGGATAGTTATCATGCTGAGAAATAAAACCAATACCAATGAGGCGCTTTCGAGAAGGAATGGCACATATACTGGTGATTTCACTTCTCCCGGCGGTAAAACTATAAAAAAAACAGCTGTGTGCATTGCTACCGTCACTAGTGTGACGGCAAATTGGTTTGATGCATTGTCTGATGCTATTAGGGCAGACACTCCCCTTGATGAGATCCAGGATAGGATAAAAGCCCTTAAGTTGGCTAATTCCTTTATTACTGATGCTTCCCTACAGTTTATCAAACTGGGAGCAAAGATTTCAGGTTTTTCTGTTCTAGCCCGCAGAGCCTTATGGTTAAAACCTTGGTCTGCGGATGTGTCATCTAAGTCTAAACTTTTAGCAATTCCTTACAAAGGGAAGACCTTGTTTGGACCGGGCTTGGCGGAAATAATCTGATATTACGAGAGATAAGGGTCATCTTCTCCCTCAGGATAAGAGAAACAAGCAAAAGGGACGTCAGAGTAATTTTTGTTCCTTTTGTAATTTCAAGGGAAATTCTTCAGCTTCCAAGCAAGAACAGTCTAAACCTTCCTGGAGACCAAATCAGTCTTTGAACAAGGGAAAACAATCCAAGAAGCCTACTGTTGAATCAAAGACATCATGAAGGGCATGCCCCCGATCCGGGACCGGATCTTGTAGGGGGCAGGCTTTCCTTCTTCGCTCAGGCTTGGGTTCGAGATGTTCAGGATTCCTGGGCAGTTAACATAGTGTCCCAGGGATACACTCTAGAGTTCAAAAGTTTTCCTCCCAGAGGCAGGTTTCTGCTTTCAAGATTATCTGTAGACCAGACAAAAAGAGAGGCGTTCTTACATGGTGTACGGGACCTCTCCGACCTGGGAGTAATAGTCCCTGTTCCAATGCACGGGTTTTATTCCAATCTGTTTGTAGTTCCCAAAAAGGAGGGAACCTTCAGGCCTATTTTAGATCGCAAGAGTCTAAACAAATTCCTCAGAGTACTGTCCTTCAAGATGGAAACTATTCGTTCCATTCTTCCTTTGGTCCAAGAGGGTCAATTTATGACAACAGTGGATTTAAAGGACGCGTACCTGCATGTTCCCATTCACAGGGATCATCACAAGTTTCTAAGGTTTGCCTTTCTAGACAAACACTTCTAATTTGTGGCTCTTCCTTTTGGTCTTGCCACAGCTCCCAGAATTTTCTCAAAGGTTCTGGAATCTCTGCTGGTGGTGCTCCGATTACGGGGCATTGCAGTGGCGCCCTATCTGGACGACATCCTGGTCCAGGAGCCATCCTTTCAACAAGCAAGTTCCCACACGGAAATGTTGTTATCCTTCCTGCGATCTCACGGTTGGAAGGTAAATTTGGAAAAGAGATCCTTAGTTCCAAATACATGGGTAAGTTTCTTGGGAACCATAATAGATTCCCTATCAATGAAGATTTTTCTGACAGAAGTCAAGAAATCAAAGATTTTTGATTCTTGCCTAGTGCTTCAGTCTACTCCTCGGCCATCAGTGGCTCAGTGCATGGAGGTAATCGGGCTGATGGTGGCGGCAATGGACATCATCCTTTTCGATTGTTTCCATCCCAGACGTCTGCAGTTAAACATGCTCAGTTAATGGAAGAGAGATTATGCAGATCTGTCTCCCCATATAGAGCTGAAGCAGGAGACTAGGGATTCTCTTCTTTGGTGGTTGTCTCAGGATCATCTCTCCCAGGGAACCTGCTTTTGCAGACCTTCCTGGATGATTGTGACAACAGACACCAGCCTTCTGGGATGGGGAGCAGTCTGGGGCTCTCTAAAGGTTCAGGGAACTTGGACTCAGTTGGAGTCTGTTCTTTACATAAATATTCTGGAGCTGAGCGCAATCTTCAATGCTCTTCTGGCCTGGCCTCAGTTAGCCTTGGCCCGGTTCGTCAGGTTCCAGTCAGACAACGTAACTTCAGTGGCTTACATCAACCACAGTTGTTCTCTGTCAGCGATCCACATCCCAGGAGTAGACAACTGGGAGGTGAACTTTCTGAGCAGACAGACCTTTCCCCCTGGGGGAGTGGGAACTCCATCCAGAAGTGTTTTTCAGCCTGATTCTCAAATGGGGTCAGCCAGAATTTGATGTCATGGCATCTCGGCAGAATGCCAAGCTTCTGAGGTACGGATCGAGGTCAAGGGACCCTCAGGCTGTACTGATAGACGCCCTGGCGGTACCTTGGAATTTCAGTCTTGCATACCTATTTCCTCCGTTCGCTCTGCTACCTCGGGTCATTGCCTGAATCAAGCAGGAGAGGGCTTCGGTGATCCTCATTGCACCGGCGTGGCCTCGCAGGACTTGGTATGCAGACCTGGTGGACATGTCATCTCTTCCACCTTGGAGACTTCCATTGAGGAAGGACCTTCTACTTCAAGGGCCCTTCCTTCATCCAAATCTAGTTTCTGTGAAGCTGACTGCTTGGAGATTGAACGCTTAATTTTGTCCAGGCGTGGATTTTTGGAATTGGTCATTGAGACCATGATTCAGGCTCGTAAACCTGTGACTAGAAAGATTTACCACACGATATGGCGTAAATATCTACATTGGTGTGAATCCAAGGGCTACTCTTGGAGTAGAGTTAGGATTACTAGAGTTCTGTCCTTTCTCCAAGAAGGTTTGGAGAAGGGTTTATCAGCAAGCTCCCTAAAGGGTCAAATATCTGCTTTGTCGATTTTGTTACACAATCGTTTTGTCAGGTCCTAATCAGGATTAGGCCTTTGTTTAAGACAGTTACTCCTCCTTGGAGTCTTAATCTAGCCCTTAAAGTTCTTCAAGGGGCTCTGTTTGAGCCTATGCATTCCTTAGATATTAAGTTGTTATCTTGAAAGTTTTGTTTCTTGTTGCTATTTCTTCTGCTTGCAGAGTGTCGGAGCTCTAAGCATTACAGTGTGATTCTCCTTACCTTATTTTTCATTTGGATAAGGTAGTTTTGCGTACCAAATTGTTTTTTTACCTAAGGTAGTTTCCGACAGGAACATTAATCAGGAGATTGTTGTTCCTTCCTTGTGTCCTAATCCTTCTACTAAGAAGGAACGACTACTGCACAATCTGGATGTGGTTCATGCCCTAAAGTTCTATTTACAAGCGACTAAGGATTTTCGTCAGACTTCTGCCTTATTTGTGGTTTTCTCTGGAAAAAAACCGTAAGGGACAGAAAGCTAAGGCTACTTCTCTTCCTTTGTGGCTGCAGAGTATCATTCCCTTTGCGTACGAAACTGCTGGACAACATCCTCCAGAGAGAGTTACGGCTCATTCCACGAGGGCTGTTGCTTCCTCATGGGCATTCAAAAATGAAGTTTCTGTGCAGCAGATTTGCAAGGCTGCAACTTGGTCCTCTCTTCATACATTTTCTAAATTCTATAAATGTGATACTTTTGCCTCTGCTGAGGCCGCTTTTGGGAGAAAGGTTCTTCAAGCAGTGGTGCCTTCCGTTTAGGTTCCCTGTCTTTTCCATCCCTTATCATCTGTGTACTCTAGCTTGGCTATTAAATCCCATAAGTAATTAGATGATCCGTTGACTCATCATGTGATTAGAAAGAAAACATTTATGCTTACCTGATAAATTTATTTCTTGACACAATGAGTCCATGGCCCACCCTGTTCTTTGGTAGACAGGTTGTTAGTATGTTATAAACTCCAGACACCTTTGTACCTTGTTACTTCCTTTCTCTCCTTTACTTCGGTCGAATGACTGGGGTGGGAGGGAAGGGAGGTGATATTTAACAGCTTTGCTGTGGTGGTCTTTGCTGCCTCCTGCTGGGCAGGAGTGATATATTCCATTAGTAATTAGATGATCCATGGACTCATCGTGTCAAGAAAGAAAGAAATTTATCAGGTAAGCATGAATTTTGTTTTTTTAAAGGGCCCAGGAAGAAGAGACAGCCCTAGTGGAATGAGCTGTAATTCTCTCAGGAGGCTGTTGTCCAGCTGTCTCATAAGCTAACCAGATAACACTTTTCAACCAGAGATAGAGTAGAAGTGGCCTTCTGGCCCTTACGCTTATCAGAGAAAACAACGAACAGGGCAGTAGATTGCCGAAAATCTTTAGTTGCTTGTAGATAAAATTTTAGAGCACGCACAACATCCAGGTTATGCAACAGGCGTTCCTTCTGAAAAGGATTAGAACAAAACGAAGGAACAACAATTTCCTGATTTAAGAAACCAAAGCCAGCCCCCAAGTCCGCAGGAAGGTGCGGCTCTCATTCCAGCTCAGCTGGTAGGTGGCAGATTAAGATTTTTCAAGGATGTTTGGACAAATTCTGTCCAAAATCAATGGATTCTGAGTATTGTCTCTCAGGGGTACCGAATAGGATTCAGAGTAAGACCTCCTGTGAGAAGATATTTTCTCTCACGTATCCCAGCAAATCTAGTAAAGGCTCAGGCTTTCCTGAAGTGTGTTTCAGACCTGGAGTTTTCAGGGGCAATCACGCCGGTTCTGTTTAAGGAACAGGGTCTGGGGTTTTATTCAAATCTATTCATTGTCCCAAAGAAAGAAAATTAATTCAGACCAGTTCTGGATCTGAAAATTTTGAATCGTTATTTAAGTGTACCAACTTTCAAAATGGTGACTATAAGGACTATTCTGCCTTTTGTTCAGCACGGGCATTATATGTCCACAATAGACTTACAGGATGCATATCTTCATATTTCGATTCATCCAGATCATTATCAGTTTCGGAGATTCTCTTTTCTAGACAAGCATTACCAATTTGTCGCTCTTCCTTTTGGCCTAGCGACAGCTCCAAGAATCTTTTCATAGGTTCTCGGTGCACTACTCTCTGTAATCAGAGAGCTGGGTATTGCGGTGTTTCCTTATTTGGACGATATCTTGGTACTAGGTCAGTCTTTACATTCTGCAGAATCTCACACAAATCAACTAGTGTTGTTTCTTCGAAAGCATTGTTGGAGGATCAATTTACCAAATAGATCTTTATTTCCTCAGACAAGGGTCACCTTTTTAGGTTTCCAGATAGATTCAGTGTGTACATGACTCTGTCTCTAACAGACAAGAGACGTTTAAAATTGGTTTCAGTCTGTCAGAACCTTCAGTCTCTGTCATTCCCTTCAGTAGCTATGTGCATGGAAGTTTTAGGTCTCATGACTGCAGCATCGGACACGATCCCCTTTGCTCATTTTCATATGAGACCTCTTCAGCTTTGTATGTTGAACCAATGGTGCAAGGATTATACAAGGATATCACAATTAATATCCTTATATCCCAATGTTCAACTATCTCTGACTTGGTGGTTAAATCACCATCTTATAGTTCTAGGGGCCTCTTTTGTTTGTCCAACCTGGACTGTGATCACAACAGATGCGAGTCTTTCAGGTTGGGGAGCTGTTTGGGGATCTCTGACAGCACAAGGGGTTTGGAAATCTTAAGAGGTGAGATTACCAATCAATATTTTGGAACTCCATGCGATTTTCAGGGCTCTTCAGATTTGGCCTCTGTTGAAGAGAGAACCGTTCATTTGTTTTCAGACAGACAATATCACAACTGTGGCATATGTCAATCTTCAGGGTGGGACTTACAGTCCCCAAGCTATGAAAGAAGTATTCCGGATACTTGCTTGGGCGGAATCCACATCCTGTCTAATTTCTGCGGTTCATATCCCAGGTATAGACAATTGGGGAAGTGGATTATCTCAGCCGTCAGACTTTAAATCCGGGGGAGTGGTTCCTCTATCCAGATGTGTTTTCTCAGGTTGTTCAGATGTGGGGTCTTCCAGAAATAGATCTGATGGCTTCTCATCTAAACAAGAAATTTCCCAGGTACCTGTCCAGGTCCAGGGATCAGGCAGAAGCAGTGGATGTGTTGACATTTCCTTGGTGTTATCAACCTGCGTACATTTTCCCGCCTCTAGTTTTTCTTCCAAGAGTGATCTCCAAAATCATCATGGAGCAATTGTTTGTGTTGCTGGTAGCTCCAGCATGGCCTCACAGGTTTTGGTATGCGGATCTTGTTCAGATGTCCAGTTGCCAACCTTGGCCACTTCCATTAAGGCCGGACCTTCTGTCTCAAGGTCCGTTTTTCCATCATGATCTCTAATCATTAAATTTGAAGGTATGGAAATTGAACGCCTAGTGTTTAGTCATAGAGGCTTCTCTGACTCAGTGATTAATACTATGTTACAGGCTCATAAATCTGTTTCTTGAAAGATTTATTATCAAGTTTGGAAGACTTATATTTCATGGTGTTCTTCTCATAAATTCTCTTGGCATTCTTTCAGAATTACTAGAATTTTACAGTTTCTTCAGGATGGTTTGGATAAGGGTTTGTCTGCAAGTTCATTGAAGGGACAAATCTCTGCTCTTTCTGTTTAATTTCACAGAAAGATTGCTAAGCTTCCTGATATTCATTGTTTTGTACAGGCTTTGGTTCATATCAAGCCTGTCATTAAATCAATCTCTCCTCCTTGGAGTCTTTATTTGGTTTTGAAGGCTTTACAGGCTCCTCCATTTGAGCCTATGCATTCTTTGGACATTAAACTACTTTCTTGGAAAGTGTTGTTCCTTTTGGCCATCTCTTCTGCTAGAAGAGTTTCTGAATTATCTGCTCTTTCTTGTGAATCTCCTTTTCTGATTTTTCATCATGATAAGGCGGTTTTGCGGACTTCATTTAAATTCTTACCTAAGGTTGTGAATTCTAACAACATTAATAGAGAAATTGTTGTCCCTTCTTTGCGTCCTAATCCTAAGAATTCTTTGGAGAGATCCTTACATTCTTTGGATGTGGTAAGAGCTTTGAAATATTATGTTGAAGCTACTAAAGATTTCAGGAACACTTCTAGTCTATTTGTTATCTTTTCGGGTTCTAGGAAAGGTCAGAAGGCTTCCTTGGCATCGTGGTTAAAGCTTTTGATTCATCATGCTTATTTGGAGTCGGGTCAAGCACCGCCTCAGAGAATTACAGCTTATTCTACTTGATCAGTCTCCACTTCGTGGACTTTTAAGAATGAAGCTTCAGTTGATCAGATTTGCAAAGCAGTAACTTGGTCTTCTTTGCATACATTTACTATATATTTATGTAGGGCACTGTGTTTAGACTCTATGTGAAGGCTATGGGAGGCTTTACAGTGCCTTAGGAACTTTATTTTGGCCAGCACTTTATTTTCCTGGAGGTTTTTTTGCATTCATTAAAGGCAGCAATATTCTGGAAGCACATTAAAACAAATTGAAATCATGTTTTTTATGTGGTGTTTTTCCCGGTCGCATTAGCTGCCGGTTTTTATGTTCCACTGGGTATTGCACAGTTTAGTAGTATGTTAGGTTCTCCCGGTGGCGGTTTTCTCTATTATGCATAGTGATGCCGGCCGGGAGGTTGTGTGATGCCCACGATGGGCAGGGCTTTGTATGGCGCATAGTTTTCATGCTCTTCCGCCCTGGGGGTTTGTCTTTAGTGCGGCAGCTGGCATTGTGCGGTCCTTCTTGTGTTCGTTCCGGTGCTGCTGTTTTCGTCTGGGTGAAGTCTGGTTTCTCTGGATACACAGTGGTTGCACTCCTCGTATCCTCCGGCTGGTAGGGGGTTATTTAGCACCTCAGTTGGGCTGTTAAGTTGCAGAGGTACTTGTAGAGGTTCATTATCTTTTTAGTTAGAGTGTTTGTTACGTTTTTTAAAGTGACAGTATCGTTATATTGTTTTCCACATTTATTTCTTTTTATCTGTGGTGTGTGTAATATGGACCAGGAGGACTTGCAAGCTGTGACTTGTAACCTATGTCTAGATGCTAATGTAGAGCCTCCTATCCCTTTCTGTTCCTCTTATATAGAGAGGACTATGCAGTACAGGGATAGACTCTTTGATACAGAGCCTTCATTTTCTAAGGAGACTGTTGTTCAGGAGCCTCCTGTTCAAGCTGTAGCTAAGTTGTCTCCCCATTCATCCTAATCTCAATCCTCTTCACATGCAGTGCCCTGCATTTCGTCTCAGGCTAGTTTTTCTTTGCAGGATTTGTCTACCCACATTTCCTCTGCTATATCTGAGGCATTGTCTGCCTTTCCTGTGGTACAAGGTAAGCGCAGAAGGATGTCTGACTCTGTTGCAGTTTTATCTAATGTTTCTTCTCACAGGTCTGAGGAAGAAAACATTTCAGTAGTGTCTGAGTGTGAAATTTCAGACTCTGATAGTATGTCTCCTTTGGCT